>NW_028145758.1:512500-522500 GCF_977016875.1 Pavona decussata
TCCAAGTTGATCTTATTTTGAGGGCTTCGATCCTCACTTTTTATTTTTACTTGGGCTTCGATCCAAGTTGATCTTATTTTGAGGGCTTCGATCCTCAATTTTTATTTATTCTTGGGCTTCGATCCAAGTTGATCTTATTTTGAGGGCTTCGATCCTCACTTTTTATTTTTACTTGGGCTTCGATCCAAGTTGATCTCATTTTGAGGGCTTCGATCCTCAATTTTATTTATTCTTGGGCTTCGATCCAAGTTGATCTTATTTTGAGGGCTTCGATCCTCACTTTTTATTTTTACTTGGGCTTCGATCCAAGTTGATCTTATTTTGAGGGCTTCGATCCTCAATTTTTATTTATTCTTGGGCTTCGATCCAAGTTGATCTTATTTTGAGGGCTTCGATCCTCACTTTTTATTTTTACTTGGGCTTCGATCCAAGTTGATCTTATTTTGAGTGCTTCGATCCTCAATTTTTATTTATTCTTGGGCTTCGATCCAAGTTGATCTTATTTTGAGGGCTTCGATCCTCACTTTTTATTTTTACTTGGGCTTCGATCCAAGTTGATCTCATTTTGAGGGCTTCGATCCTCAATTTTATTTATTCTTGGGCTTCGATCCAAGTTGATCTTATTTTGAGGGCTTCGATCCTCACTTTTTATTTTTACTTGGGCTTCGATCCAAGTTGATCTTATTTTGAGGGCTTCGATCCTCAATTTTTATTTATTCTTGGGCTTCGATCCAAGTTGATCTTATTTTGAGGGCTTCGATCCTCACTTTTTATTTTTACTTGGGCCTCGATCCAAGTTGATCTTATTTTGAGGGCTTCGATCCTCAATTTTTATTTATTCTTGGGCTTCGATCCAAGTTGATCTTATTTTGAGGGCTTCGATCCTCAATTTTTATTTATTCTTGGGCTTCGATCCAAGTTGATCTTATTTTGAGGGCTTCGATCCTCACTTTTTATTTTTACTTGGGCTTCGATCCAAGTTGATCTTATTTTGAGTGCTTCGATCCTCAATTTTTATTTATTCTTGGGCTTCGATCCAAGTTGATCTTATTTTGAGGGCTTCGATCCTCACTTTTTATTTTTACTTGGGCTTCGATCCAAGTTGATCTTATTTTGAGGGCTTCGATCCTCAATTTTTATTTATTCTTGGGCTTCGATCCAAGTTGATCTTATTTTGAGGGCTTCGATCCTCACTTTTTATTTTTACTTGGGCTTCGATCCAAGTTGATCTTATTTTGAGGGCTTCGATCCTCAATTTTTATGTATTCTTGGGCTTCGATCCAAGTTGATCTTATTTTGAGGGCTTCGATCCTCACTTTTTATTTTTACTTGGGCTTCGATCCAAGTTGATCTTATTTTGAGGGCTTCGATCCTCACTTTTTATTAATTCTTGGGCTTCGATCCAAGTTGATCTTATTTTGAGGGCTTCGATCCTCACTTTTTATTTTTACTTGGGCCTCGATCCAAGTTGATCTTATTTTGAGGGCTTCGATCCTCAATTTTTATGTATTCTTGGGCTTCGATCCAAGTTGATCTTATTTTGAGGGCTTCGATCCTCACTTTTTATTTTTACTTGGGCTTCGATCCAAGTTGATCTCATTTTGAGGGCTTCGATCCTCACTTTTTATTTTTACTTGGGCTTCGATCCAAGTTGATCTTATTTTGAGGGCTTCGATCCTCAATTTTTATTAATTCTTGGGCTTCGATCCAAGTTGATCTTATTTTGAGGGCTTAGATCCTCACTTTTTATTTTTACTTGGGCTTCGATCCAAGTTGATCTTATTTTGAGGGCTTTGATCCTCACTTTTTATTGTTACTTGGGCTTCGATCCAAGTTTTATTATGGTGAGGGCCTTGATCCTCATTTGTGTGTTTGAGGACTTCGATCCTCAATTTTTATTAATTCTTGGGCTTCGATCCAAGTTGATCTTAGTTTGAGGGCTTCGATCCTCATTTTTGTTTATTCTTGGGCTGCAATTCAAGTTGCTATTACTTTGAGGGCTTCGATCCCCACTTTTTGTTTTACTTGGGCTTCGATCCAAGTTTATATTATGGTAAGGGCTTTGATCCTCATTTGTGTGTTTGAGGACTTCGATCCTCAATTTTTATTTATTCTTAGGCTTTGATCCAAGTTGATCTTATTTTGAGGGCTTCGATCCTCACTTTTTAATTTTACTTGGGCTTCGATCCAAGTTGATCTTATTTTGAGGGCTTCGATCCACACTTTTTAGTTTTTCTTGGGCTTCGATCCAAGTTGACCTTATTTTAGGGCTTCGATCCTCATTTTTGTTTATTCTTGGGCTCCGATCCAAGTTGATATTACTTTGAGGGCTTCGATCCCCCCTTTTTGTTTTACTTGGGCTTCGATCAAGTTTATATTATGGTGGGGGCTTCGATCCTCATTTGTGTCTTTGAGGACTTCGATCCTCAATTTTTATTGATTCTTGGGCTTCGATCCAAGTTGATCTTAGTTTGAGGGCTTCGATCCTCATTATTGTTTATTCTTGGGCTTCGATCCAAGTTAATGTTACTTTGAGGGCTTCGATCCTCACTTTTTATTTTACTTGGGCTTTGATGCAAGTTTATATTATGGTGAGGGCGTTGATCCTCATTTGTGTGTTTGAGGACTTCGATCCTCAATTTTTATTAATTCTTAGGCTTCGATCCAAGTTGATCTTTATTTAAGGGGTTTTATCCTCAATTTTATTTTATCTTGGGCTTCTATTCAAGTCGATATTACCTTGAGGGCTTCAAACCTCACTTTTATTTTACTTGGGCTTCGATCAACGTTTTTATTTTGGTGAGGGCTTTGATCCTCATTTGTTTTTTCTCGGGCTTCAATCCCATTTTATTTGAGGGTTTTCATCCTTGTGTACTGTGGTATGCACCAGGCACAACTTCATTGTACTTCGAGGGCTCCTGGCTGTCTTTTTCACTTTCCTTTCAGATGCCTCCTAAACAAACAAAGCAAAAGGTAGCACTTTTGGCCACCTGTAAGTTGTCCAAGTTTCAATCAACCCAACACGTTGCCACTGCTGTTGTTCAGCGCTCAGAAGCAGGTGCCACCAGAGATCAGTCAGATGGAAGTAGTCCTGCTCACAGTCAACCAGAGCTTCTTGCTGGATACAATGGCCCTGGTCAGGACGTTTTGCCTGTACTTTCTAGTGTCATCGTCAACCAGATCTTGGCCCTTGTTATGCAAGAGGTCACCAACAACCTTGCTCCTCTACTGCCTCCAATTTCACATTCAACTTCACAGCCACCTTCTGCTCCTGGTCCATCACATCCACTGGTAGCTCAGGCCTTGAGCTCAATTCTTGTTTTATGGAAGCTTGCTTACCACTGGACAAAGTTGACAAATGTATAGGCATTATATCAGATTTTCTTAAAAGGAAGAAGGTAACCTTGCGGGAAGTCCAGTCCCTCACCGGATTTCTCAACTTTGCTTGTTCCGTTATCGTTCCAGGTCGGGCCTTTTTACTTTATAGTCCAGATGTTGAAAGGTTATGGGAAGGTGGGTTTCCGACTAGACAGCCGGCTACCTCTGACCTTACCTATTTTGCACAGATTAGTCCAGGCTGCTGCTGTGGTGGCCATCTCTAGGGAAAATGCAGCTCTTTTTTGGCCATGTGCTCTTTAGCTTTTTATGCCTTCCTTAGGGTTGGTGAAATGACTGTTGTGTCGAGTAATAAGCCGGACGTGCCTCTGCAGCTTGATCAGCTAACTCAGCTTGTTGATTCAAAATAACATGTTGTGGCACTTAAATCGTCTTTTCGTAATTACAAACACAGCTACAATCGTCCTACCTTTTCTTTGACAATTTCTTGTTTAGCGAATTTTTGTCCGGTTAATGTAATGTTGGAGTACCTAAGCATAAGAGGTCATCAGCCTGGGCCACTATTTGTTTCTTCTAGGAGTCAAGCAGTTTCCAGGGAAATGTTTGTTAATTTCCTTTCTAGAGCCCTTGTTCATTGTAATTTAGACCCTTCTAGGTATAAGGGCCACAGTTTTAGAATTGGTTCCGCTTCTCATGCAGCCGAACAGGGCTTCACTGAGGCAGAAATTAGTGGATTGGTCATTGGAAGTCAACAGCATTTCGCATTTCCAACTTTCCCAACTAGGTAATATCTAGCTACATATAGGCTGTATATTCTTTGTGCCTTAATTTGATTCAATAGAAGCAACAGGGGCTTGGAATCAGGAGTTTCTAACAGTTACTATCCTTATCTGTTCGATGGGGGTATTAGTGTATGTCTTGCAGGGGCAGCATACATTAGTACCCTTACGTTACTAATGTATTCCATTCAACATTGTATAATATTTTCCTTGACCAGCAATGTTGCTTAAAAGAAGGTTGCAAATTGTCTTGCAGGGGCAGCAGTTTCACCCCCTTTTTAAGTTAGAGGTAACTTGTATATGTCTTTCGTGGGCAGCATACATTGGCACTAAATCACGTTATTGAGTTGACCAGCAGTATGTCTATAAAGAGGGTTTTTGAATTGTCTTGCAGGGGCAGCAGTTTTTAATCCCTCATTTCTTTTATGGCTTACTTGTGTATGTCTTGCAGGGGCAGCATGCATTAGTACTCTCAGGTTATTAATTTTCCATGTTAAACATTTTAATGTATAGAACTTTTCTTGACCAGCAATATTTCTATAGAGGTTTCAACTTATCTTCATGGGCAGCAGTTTCAATCCCTCATTTATTTTAGCAGTTACTTGTGTATGTCTTGCAGGGGCAGCATACAATAAGTATCTTTATTCCTTAGTCACCAAATTTGGTACTGTTCTTGTTTTCAGTGGGTACTGCATTGCCTGGGGTGGGGCTGCATCATTGCTTTTTCAATGATGCTTTTGGCCTTTTTGTGCCCTCACCTTTACTGGGCTGAATATTTTTATGTAGCCAATGTGGTGAAAGTATTTTTGATAAACTTATTTTGTACACTAGTTTTGTGATTCTGTTTATTACAATTAAAGCGGCTATGGGCTTTTCCCATAGCCATTTTGACCCATATGGCATTTGTGTCTTTATTGCCCAGTAAACAGAGCTCAGCCAATGCAGTACCCCAGTTTTTAGTAATATAACCGAGGGAAGGACATAAATGAAATATTTGTTTACAAATAGAGTTTTTATGTCCCTACCCGAGAAGTTGTGTTATTCATTTAAGTAATATGAATTTTAGACAAAAATGAGTAATTATCGATTCAGGACAGGTTGAGTGGTTGGGGGCATCCCTTGTACCCCCTATAGAGCGCATTGTAAATCGCATGGGGACCCGGAGTTATGTCTCATTCTGCCTCGCTACTTCAGTGTGAAAGGACGTCGAAAGTTTTTCCCACCTCCTCCCCTCGCCTTGTCCTCGTTTCCTTTATTTGGCCTTTTTGTGCCCTCACCTTTACTGGGCTGAATATTTTTATGTAGCCAATGTGGTGAAAGTATTTTTGATAAACTTATTTTGTACACTAGTTTTGTGATTCTGTTTATTACAATTAAAGCGGCTATGGGCTTTTCCCATAGCCATTTTGACCCATATGGCATTTGTGTCTTTATTGCCCAGTAAACAGAGCTCAGCCAATGCAGTACCCCAGTTTTTAGTAATATAACCGAGGGAAGGACATAAAAACCCTTTTTTTCTTATAGCCAAAGCAGAAAGGAAGCTAATTTAGTTGACATTTGAGAGTCCCTGTTTGATCACGATAATATACTGCCATCAGAGAGTGATATAAATTACTTTGCTAACTTATGTTTCCCTTCTGGAGGTAGAAGTATATGTATCAAGTTATTAGAGCTTTGAAACCACCTTCCCCAGTTGGCAAACGTTCACTATGATTTTTAATTATTTTTTGTTGTTGTTGTTGTTGTTAAATTATAGACACGAGAAGGACAAACATCCCAACCTGGACCTTGCAAGTACTGAAGAGACTGTTGACAACGAAAATAAAGGATCTGATGAAAAGGAAGACCATATTTTCAACTACCACAAGGCCAAGCTTGCCTATGGGTTATTACTGTTCGATTTTGGTGATGCCATTAGAGAGGGAGATGGTGGACGACTGCTAAATCTTTACAAGTTGGCATTACTCATCTACTCCAGCCATGGTCACAATAAATATGCTTATGTCACATTACTTTTTTTAGTGCGCATTTATGCCATACTAAATGAATCTGAGCTTTGATTGGGAGGTAACTCCCTGTAATGTTAATATAGATTTGCCACTTGCATTACTTTTCATATTAGGGACCTTCAGATCGTAGTATGAGTATGAGATTAAGTGAGTACAAGTACGACTTTTTTAAACCTAGTGCTCAAGCTTTAGATTATCGCATGTCAAACCAATCTTGTTCCTAGAGCCTCCTTCTCTACTGGTCAGCAACAGGGAGGAGCAAGGGCCCTGGGAACAAGACCGGTTTAAAAAGTAAAAGTCAGTCATACTCGATCTTGTACTCGTACTCTGATCTCGAGGTTGCTATTACAATGGAAGGTTTGAATCAACACCATGAGGACATATTGTAACAAAGTCAGTCCAGGAAAAGCAAAGTTTATCATATTAGGTTATTTAAGGGTGTTGAGCCTTAAGCGACTTAAGGCGACTTAAGGCGATTTTAGGCGACTTTGGGCGACTTTAGGCCACTTTGGGTCCCAGAGTGGGCCTGGGGAAAAATGTCTGGAAATTCAAAACTGTGTCAATTCTGCTCCTATGGTAATAATTCCAGTCTCTATATAAACGTTAACAAATGGAAAATATTGAAAAACAGTCTTTGGTGTTTGGTAGAATTATTTTACAGCTTTTAAACTTGTGTGTGTTTACAAACACATGAGAGCCGTGTGGCGTAAATGAAAAAAATACGGCCACCAAAACATTTTTCAAAAATTAATTTCTACACCAATATCGATGATATCGAGAATTTAATGAACGATTGAATCATCTGTCGGTAAAGCTTTAAACACGTAACACAAAGAAAATGATCGATTGTTGCCTGGAAGAAAGCATTTTCGGCCGTCGAATCACGTGCTCCATGGTATTTTCTGCGAGAGCAAAAGCTGCCGGGGGAAAATGTCTGGAAATTCAAAACTGTGTCAATTCTGCTCCTAAAGTAATAGTTCTAGTCTATAAATAAAACAAATGGAGAATGTGGGAAAATAGTCTTTCAGAGCTTTTAAACTTGCGTGTGCCGCTCGGCGCGAATTTTTTTTTTTTTTTTTTTTTTTTTTTTTTTTTTAATAAATAAGTGCAAAATCGCATTACTTACATTACTTACAGTACGGGCTAAATATATCACTAGACAATACAGTATTCTACCTACAATACATGTTTACTGGTTACTTACGCTACTGAACAAAACAGGACTCTACTTACAATTTAATACAGATAGCCTTAAACATAACAGTAACTAGATTGCTTACAAACTGCGGGTTACACGCTACTAAAAAAAAAAAACAGGAAAGCAGTAAGAAAAAGATGAAATTTTGTCACTGGAAGAAAAAAAAAAAAAATTGTGCGTTTTCGTTAATTTAAATTAATTTTAAATTTCCCATTTTTCAACTTTCCATTGTAAGATTAGCGCTGACTTCAATTCTAGAATATTTGGAGGTTTTTCTAACATTTTACATGAGTAGTAATATTTCTGAGTTTGTACAGTAAGGATCTGGAATTTCCGCATTAATTTTGAGTTAGTACTCGGGGGTGGATCATAGTCTTTAAATAGGTACTGTTGTTTAGATGGAGTAAAATTTACTTTGTGCTTATTATTAAACCATGTTAAGGCTTCTTGAAAGAGTTTTTGGCCTGCAGGGCACTCCAGAAATGCATGTTCCAAGGAATCAGCTGAATTACAGAAAAAACACTCCTCATTATCTGCTATTTTAAATCGTTTGAGTTCTTTTTTGGTCACTAAAATACGGTGTAACATTTTAAAGGAGAATTGTCTCAGTTTGTTGTTAGTAGAGAGGCGAGGTATATTTTGGAATAATTTTTGCCATTTACATTCTATATCGGGGTATTGTCTGGCCCAAGTTTTTATGGCTGTTGGTGTAACTTCTGCTTTTTCTTGAAAGAGATGATAATAGTCTTTACATTTCATTTTTGAAAGTTTAATCGATTTCTCCCTAGGTAAGTCAAATGTATCACAATCATCGAGAATAAAGTTCATGGGTCTGGGTGTAGAAGCTGCCTTTGATTTGAGGTTTGCTGGGATTGATGCCAGGATTTGAAAATAGTTTAGAAAGTTAATTTTTATTTTGTACTTGCGATTAAATTCTTCATAAGTTAGGAATTTTCCATTTTCATTCAGAATGTCTTGAATGTAGTAAATTCCATTTTCGGTCCAACTTTTCCAGAACAGCGATTTACCTTCAATAGTTATGTCTTGATTGTTCCATAAAACAAGGTCACTTTTGTATTTATCTTGGCGATTTAGACGTAATTCCTTAAAGTACTCTAGCATTTCTAAGTAGAAAGACGGTAAATTTTTGTCTAGTTTCTTTATATGATAATTACACTTGAGCAAGAAGTTAAGACCTCCATATTTTTCAAAAAAAGCATTTGGAATAGCTGTCCATGCATCGGTAGTTGGACTGTTAAGCAGTCTACCAATCCAACTCAAGCGGAGTGCTTTAACTGTCGTTGCAAAATTTGGAAAGTTCAGGCCACCTTTACTTGTTTCTTGAAAAAGAACTTCCCTTTTTATTTTATCTTTTTTGTTTTTCCATAAAAAATTAAAGAGCTTGGTTTGGACTCTTTTAATAACTTCTTGAGGAACAGTCAACATTGAGGCTGCATACACCAATTTAGAGACTCCTAGAGTTTTAGCAAGCAGGGTTCTTCCCATAAGTGTAAGGTCGCGAGACAACCAGATATTTAATTTAGTTTCCATCTTTTGAATTTTTAGATAAAAATTCAAATTGTTATTTTTGTCTCTATCGTTTGAAAGATAGGTTCCTAAGGTCTTAATTGGGTCCGCTGGAACATCTATCTCTAAGGGTTTGGTTTTGTTGTTTTTCAAAGAGCCTATCCACATAGCCTTTGTCTTTTTGCTGTTTAGCTTTAAACCTGAAATTTCACCAAAGCTCCCCAAAACTGACATACTTCCACGTAATGACATCGTGTCCTTACATATTAATGTAGTGTCGTCAGCGAACTGGCTTAGCTTAGCTTCAATGGAATTAGGTAGTTCAATACCTGTTATTTCCGGATTTTGTCGTATTTTTTGTGCAAGAAGTTCTACACATAGGACGAATAATAGAGGGCTCAGCGGGCATCCTTGCCTTACGCCCCTTGATACTCGAAAATAATTAGTCATGTATCCGCCGTTTATAGCTCCGCTTTCAACATCGCTATAGAGTACTGAAATCCATTTTTGAATGTTCGGGCCAAAATTGAAGAATCTTAAAGTGTGATGAATAAAAGGCCATTCTAATGTATCAAAGGCTTTTTCGAAGTCTATAAAGAGTAGTATTCCTGGGACTTTGTTTAATTCGGTAAATTCCATAAGGTCATTTAAAAGCCTCACATTTTGACCGATGTATCGTCCTTTTACGAACCCTGTTTGGTCCGAATGAATCAGTTTGGGCATCTTCGTCTCTATTCTTTTTGCAATAGCTCTAGCCAATATTTTATAGTCGACATTAAGCAATGTTATTGGACGCCAGTTGCTTAAAACCATAAGATTGTTTTCATCTTTTGGTATTAGCGAAATAATTCCTCTTCTCTGAGATATAGACAGTTTGCCTGTTTGAAAGGCTTCGTTGAAAGAGTCGAGGAGGTTCCTCCATAGCAATTCGAAGAAGATTTCATAAAATTCTTTCGTGAAACCGTCATCACCTGGAGTTAAATCACGGATTTAAGCATGATAAATGAAGAAATAGAAAACTATTACAAAAACTTCCTGACTGCTAGAATCCCACAAGACGAGAACAATAATTTCGACGACAACTTTGCCCGCTTCTCCTCTGATTTACAAAATCCAAAACTAGCTCAAGACGAAGCAAGCGAACTTGAGCA
>NW_028145758.1:530000-542500 GCF_977016875.1 Pavona decussata
CTATTCGTGACAAGAGAATGAAAAATTCGCGCGTGAAATGTTACATTTATTTACGGCAAAGAATAAGATCCATTACGTCGCTGATTTCATCACGGTTTATACTAAGTCCGTAGGCTTGCACGTGCCTGGAAATATCCCTTTGACATTCACTGAGTTTTATATTGTTTCCACTGCACTCAAAAACGTCCCTTTTGGGATTTGAAAGAGAACAACTTTCCATTGTCCCGACCAGGATATTTTCCTTCGCACGACGATATGCAAATTTCCCTTACGGTGTTTTTGATCGACGGCACAAATTTACTTCCGGTCACCCCTCCCCCCACCAAAAAAAAAAAACAACAGCAAAAAATAAATAAATAAATAAACAAACCGAAAGAATGCCAAAATTTGGGCAGGTATTAGGTACTGATTTATCGGCTTGGAGAGGACTTATTTATTTCTGGAGGAGTGGTGGGTCAAAAATTCCAACTTTGTATCTTGTAATGTGTACCCAGATCAGCGATATATCTTACATGCAGGCCATCCTTAACATCCAATAAGCAATGAATTAAAAAAACAAACAAACAAACAAACAAACCCAGGAAACATGGGCGGCTTATGTGGTTGCGTAAAACGATAAGTAAAGCACTTTTATTTTGTCCTCTTTATTCACCACTGTAAAACAGTCATAAAAGTGGATCAAAAGTCGTCCTTTTATCCCTCTATCAATGATCTATTGTACCAAAAATATCTAAAGAAGAGATAATGCCATTGCGACAATGTCGCTTTAGCTAAAGCTACAAAAACAAACAAACAAACAAACAAACAAAAAAGCGCGTATATCACATTTAAAAGTACATCCGGTCAGCAGTTTTGCTGCTTGCATTTCCGGTCTACATACGTTTGTTCGAAAACAGGTCGTAAACAACGATTTCTTCGCTTCTCAACCATGCACCACGGAATGTACGGCTCGATTTAGGCAAAGACTTTATTCAGAATCGTTGCAAGACATGCATTTGCTCAGCTGTGATCTTGATGCATCTATTTAACTTCCTGGATGGATTGTATTGATGAATTATTTCGATACTCGACACACGACTTTGTTTGACCTGTTCGACTGTTCTTTATTCGGGTTAATGCATCATCATCTTTGGTCTAAAAGTAGATGTCCGGCGAGGCTAGCCTAGCGTTAGATGTGCCTTTCCGCTAGAGTCTGTGCAAGATTTGGTCAAGAAAATGGAGCGAGGGAACTGAGGAGAGACCCATACTATACAACAAAAGCATCCTGAAGAAATTCCCAAAAGTTGCAAGGTAGGCTTTGTTTTCATTTATATTACATCAAACTCGTTGGCCAAAACCTAATCAATCAAATGTAGATAACAGATAAGATGAATGACAAAAACCTCTGAAGCTGATATTCCCTATCTAAAGCCTGTTTGAGCCAAATACTGGAGACCTCAACATTTCCAATTTTGCAATTTTTTGCAACTTGCCTCGGATGTCTTCAACAGCCATGGCCAGAATATAATTTTCCCCAAATAGATTTTATAATATTTATAAACTTCAATATCTATGTAAGTTCTGCTGCTAATTTGGTTTATGTGAAAAGAGTACTTTCGGAGAAATAACGAATATGGTTGTGCTTGTTTATCCTCCTTGTCAAAATGGCTGACAGACAACATAGAAATGCGAACATTGTCTTCTTGATTATAGAACCCAAAATACTCTAACGGCAATTTTTATAAACTGGGAGAGTGCCTCTACCATCTGAATGAATTTCATTTGAATTGGTTCTCATGCACTCGAGAACCAGACTCGCTTATTTTTACTATTTGAGAGTGAATTTTTTGGTCAAAACATAGACCTCAGGCCGACGTGATCAAGTGCGGTTTCCATGGCAACGACGCACCTGCCGATCCAAATATGGCTGTTTTTGTTCATCCCTTCAGGTAACCTACCTCCACACAAAAAATGAAGGGGGGTTAAAAATTTTCATTTCCAACTTTGCTTCACTTTCCTGGAGAATTGCTCTTAAATCAATCTTAACAAATGGAGAATACGGGAAATAGGGTCTGGCTTTTGGTACAATTATTTCAGAGCTTTTTTTGAAAGCTTGTGTGAGTTTACAAACACACGAGAGCCGTGTGGTGCGAATGAAAAAAAACGGCCACGAAGCAAAATGTTCAAAAATTAATTTCTACACGAGTATCGATGGTATCGAGAATTTAATAAACGATTAAAGTATCTGTGTAAAGCTTGAAACACGTAGCATAATACATTATCGATTTTTGCCTGCAAGAAAATATTTTCCTTTACAAATGATCTGTTTAAACGGCCATCGGAATCACGTAAACATAGCATTTTTAGCGAGAGCAAGGTTAGTTAATAGCTCCCGGGGAAAAATGTTTGGAAATTCAAACCTGTGTCAATTCTGCTCCTAATTATTAAAATAATAATTATTAAGAATACAGAAAAATACTCTTTGGTGTTTGGTAGAGTTATTTCAGAGCTTTGAAACTTGGGTGTGTTTACAATCACATGAGAGCCGTGCGGTGCAAATGAAAAAACACGGCCATGAAACATATTTTTTCAAAAATTAACTTCTCCTTGAATATTAGTGATATCGGAAGCGATTAAAGTGTCTATGTAAAGCTATTTTAGAGTTCTGAAAGTTGCCATAACTGATCACGAACGGGTGATATAGACAAATGTGAGTCTTCTTTAAACTTACTTTTCCGGTCAGTCTGCACTAATTTGCTATTTATCGCTCTCTTTCACGTAGAACTTTGTTTAATCGTTCCCGCTTTTCCGTTTTCTTTTTCTCTCCCTCTCTCTTCTTTCCACGTTTGTAAACACAACCAACGAAAACATATAAATTGACATTGTATTATGTGTTCTTTATCAATTCTGTTGTAAACGCACCTTGCCATCCAACTTCCCGCTAAACAAACAAGGGCGCATTAGCATTGTAGGATTGCGTACGGACGGGCGGTCGGACGGACAAAGTGACGTCATAACCAGACCAACATTTTTCACTTTCATGAGTTTCCCAAATTCTCTTAGCTATAATGCTCTGCGCGCGGAGCTCCGCTACAGTTAATCTATTTCAACCTGGGATTTTATCCAAGCCTTTTGATCCTGTTTGAAGCTATTTAAAGTATGGCAAACACAAGTGGATATTCTTTCCAACTTGAAAAGCAAAATGTACATCACGAAAGGAAGCATAGCCATTTTTTGTCCGCTCGCAACACAAGTTGCCCGAACTCGCGTAGTGGGACGATGACCTCTGAGTGCAAGCGGTATTGGGTTATAGGCAGCCGTTGAGAATTTAAACGCCTTATAAGATTTTTGTATGGGAAATAAACTTCTGTCGATTCTGAAGCTTAAATAACGCTAAATTTAGCTTTCATTCAATAAAATGAATAAAACTGAATCACCTCCGGTGTATTCTTGCGCGTTTCGTCATGCCCTTTATCGAGACGGTGCTCGCAACGAATTAGAATCTTAAACTCTGCTATCGACTATCGTGGGCTTATGTCAACGTACACGACATCTCCATGCTTCTACCCAAATCTGCCCGTCTAACTTCAAATGATAGATGTCTTTGGCTTTCGCTTTTTAACTAAATATCTTTGACATGTCAAAACGTAACGGCACGCTACAAAAGTACATAAATGGCCTTTGTAATAGCAACGATCTGACCGCAAAAATGTAACGTAAACAACGAGTTCTTTGTATCAGTTCACGAGTCACGCAAGGTTCTGTGACATTTTGTTTTCCCTCTTAGTTTCAAATAAAAGCTGTGTAAAACCGGAGAAGATAACTAGACCTAGTGGGGTGAAATAACAGTTGAGCCCGAAGATCTCTGAGACAATTTGGAGAGATTTGCAAGCAACGTGACTCAACATCGATCACGTGCTATGACGCACTACCAGACTCTTGACAGGTTGCTGTCGCGTGGTTCAAAATAATCTTCTTGTCTTTCAATTCAAATTATCCTAAGCGCCAAGTTGGTTTAATCTCCGTTTTGGTGTTGACTTCATTCGAAAAAGCTGAAAGGCAGGGACGTTTCATGTTGTTTGGTGGAAAAGTTGCTGAGCTAAAGTATTGCCTCGATGAGACTGGAGACAATTAACATTTGGGGCGGCATTTATCATGGCTGATGACAAAGTGCTGTTATACTCAGCTCACGCTGGCCTTTTACGCCGTGCTCAAGGTAATTATAAAGTTTCTTTTCATTGTATAAACTTACTTTACCTTGCAAAGCTAGCGCTTGTAAATTGCACTTGATGTACCTAGACTACCTAAACGATAAAGAAAATGATTTCCCGCGTTAATTTTTGTCAATTTGTGTTTTGCGTTTACCGAGGCAGTTATTCCCATTCAAATCGCGCGCGTCAATGAAGGTTTTACATTTCCTGCTTCTGACATGGTTGTGATATTTCGAGGCCATCCTCTCTACGGTGAAACAAACCTTTTTGATGAACCCTCGCCATGAATTCATTTTCTTTCAAGTAAAACGTATGCATATAAGGTCATAGGCGTCCGTGGCCTAATTGCATGACCAAACATTTGTAAAGGTGTTGTCATATGTAAGACACAAAAGCCCATTTCATAAACAGAGTCACTTTTTTTCCCCCTGCACAGAAGATTTAGCGCGTTAGATTTACCTATTTTCATTGCTGAATTGATGAAAGTGTTATCATTTTTAGAAAATGGGATGCTAGCAGGCTTGAAGCTGAAGAGGACCAGCATCTTTATTGGGCAAACAGGAGGAACCAACAAAAGTGAAGTTGTAGAAAATCTGATAGAGAAAGCTCGTTTGTCCCAAGGCTCCCAGTAAGAGGCTGTCTTTCTGTTTTTATTGACATGCAATATGTTACTGTAAAGTAAAATAATTCTAGGGCAAGTGTTGAGAGGACCCGAAATTTGGGTATATTATACCGAGAGTCTTAGTAATCGTTTTTCCTCGAATAGGTGTTGACGGAGTGAGGAGAGGGGGGTCTGCAATTCGGAAAACATTTTATTTTATTAGATAGAGATGATCTTTTTCCCTCCTATAAGTGCTGAGGGGGTACGATCATTCTCCACGGATAAGTGTTGAGGGGGTCCGCAATTCGGAAAACATTTCAAGTTAAATGGTAAGGATTGTTTTTCCACGGAGAAGTGTTGAGGGGGCCCGAAATTCGGAATCTTTTATGAGGTTAGAGGGGATCTGAAATTCGGAAAACTTCTCAAGTTAGATATTAGTGATTCGTTCTCATCGACTAAGTGTTGAGGGGGTCCGAAATTCGGAATTTCTTATTAGGAACAGTAAACGGTATTTTTGTTATAAGGCTTGTTCGAAATGGAAAAAAAATAGTGTGATTTTGACAGAATTGTCATAATTTAAATCGTGTCTCTTATCAACTTGACGGAAACCAAATTTTTCTCAGATGAAATGCCCTACTTCGCACGGATTGGCAAAATTCTGCAGTGCGTTGTGGTTATCTTGCACCGAATTTCTCTAAAATGTAATGCCACAAATTAATTTGGAACGTGTTCAAATTTAATCGAACTCAATCGAACTTAATCGAATGAATAGGTTCGATTGAGTCAGGCAATCAAACCAAAAAAATTTTGTGAGAGTTCGAAGGCGTTCGATTTTCGAACCCAATCGAACTGAATAGAACCTTCTGAACCATCACTCGAAATAGACAACAATTTTAAAAAGTCTTTTTAAGCATGCAAATACAAAAAAGAAGTAGTTGAAACGAATAATGGATTGATGTAGCTTTACTGAAACATCATTTTATGATCCACTGCTGTTGTCATATAGTGAGTCAATTTAGCACAAAGTCATGCAACAAACGAGTCCGGCGAGCAATGCCATCAACTGAAATAAAACCGATTTATCATCCTATAGAGTCTTTATAACAGCTATAACAAAGTCATCTCTTAAGCCGAGCAATACAATTAATGGACTGAAACAAAGCTGATTCATCCGTATAAGGTGTTTTTTTGTTTTTCATTATTCCGCTATTTTTGTTTTTTTCTGTTTTGTTTTGTTTTGTTTTTGTTTTTATAATACAAGATTTGATGGGAACAAACTGTTCTTGGAACGGTACGAGATAACGTGAGGTAAACTGAGAAGCCGCCTCATCAGTAGCAAAACACGAGCAATTTTCCTTTATAACCATTTTTAATCGAAAGTATGTCATCTTTCACCATCGAACCTAATCGAACTCAATCAAAGTTTGATTTGGTTTAATTGCTTCAATTTATTGTAAGAGTTCTATTGTGTTCGAGTACCAAACTTAATCGAACCCATGAGTTCGATTATGTTCAATTAATAAAACGTTTGATTTGGTTTGAGTAGTTTCGTCGGGCTCTTGCCAATAATTATTTAACGTGAATGAGCCAAGGTTATGCAGTCGCCATTTTTCTGAGAAAGAATGAGTTTCTTTTTCCGATTAACAGTGTAAAATAAGAGATAGAACCCCGGCGAGGTTCAGTTGTATCTCAAGTGTTGTCCCAATAACACAACCAACATTCTGATAAGTTCCCCTTTTGGAAGCTTTCCAATCTTAAATTTCCCTGTAAACCACGAATTCATCATCGATGTTAGTTGTGTTATCCCGGATGAAAGCAAACTGGCAGGCATTCCCATATAAAAAGCGTTTGCACTTAGCCTCGCTTTCATAATGAGGCTCACAAGAGAACTCGGAAATGGACTATTGATTTTTATGTGGAATTTGCCATTACTTTTCAATCCAACATTGGAACCGGGAAAGTCGCCGCCAGGAACAGGAAATGAATTATTACAACATCGATATAAACTGAATCACTTTATAGTCAAACCACTCCAGTAAAATTGCCTTCGTTGCTTTCGGAATTCACGTGTTGTTCTTTCAGACAAGGAATTTACTCCAGTTAATTAGTATCTCTTCTTCCAAGCCTCGGTTGTTCAAAGAGTCTGGATAACTTTATATGTCCAGTGCATAAATCATCATCCAGCGAATAGATTGTCCTCCAATTCAATATACATTTTATACGATAGAAAGCGCTTTATCCACTGGATAAAATTGTACGATCTATGACGGCCGGGGCCAGGTGTGTAATTGGGTACCAAATACTGGAGGTCACCGTACAATGGACAAGCACCCCTCGGGAGGGTGGTGAGATGGGAATGGGGGTAAAGGGTGAGGTTAGTTGAGTTAAGGTGAGATATAACTTTTAGTGTCTATTTAACGACGATTTTATCAAGTTCCTGGTATAATTGCCTTATCCTGCAAAAACCGGGTTTAAAGTCCCTAGCGCTCCGCCTGTATGTATCACCATGACCTGAATAGCAGGTTTAATTCTCAAAAATGATTCAACAATATTCAGTTGTATTCGGCAGATTTATTTATCAATTATCAATCGAAGGCGTAACACAGCGTCGGCTCGACAGTTTAATAATTTTCTAGAAGAACACACCGATATTTCTTGCAACAGGACTACAAGACCATTTCAGATCTCCAGCTCACGGCCACGGCGACATCTGATCAAACTTTTGAGGCACCCCCTTTTGCTCTTGCCCCTTGCCACACAGAATGCAAACCTCCTTTTGCAACCCTAAATGAATAACAGAAAAGAAGTAAAATTGTAATTGAGTTTGTACGGGTAGAAAAAAGGCTTTGTTGTAGGTACATGGGTAAATGGATATGGATAACTCGTGATAAACTAACGCGGTATTTCAGTGCCTCGCTAAGACAATAATTTAGCACGGTAAAAGAAAGAAAATATTAACGGACTAATAAACAAGAAAAAGTGGTAGGGAATGTATGCAGATTAGAATATGTACAGTAATTAAAATAATTATTAATACTAGGTAAAATGAGTTATTACAGAAACCAATAGAGGACGAATGAATCAATGAACAAAAGACCGAACAAACGAACGAACGGATAAATTACCTTATTTATACACGGTCAACTCAACAGTTCTTTATTTAGAGTAAACTGAACTACTTTTCTTTTTTCTATCGTAAAACAGCTATTTCTATACCTGAAGATTAAAATCATGTCTAAAACTGCTATATGAATGGTAAAATGTGATACTTGACGGGAAGTTTTCTCCAAAGAATTGTCCCAGCGAAACTGAATCTTTTCTTCGTGAAATTCGAGCAGGGTAACGGGCAAGGTGGCTGGGGTAGCAAGTTTACCACTAATATCTCTTAGAAAGTAATTGGAGACAAAGCTAAGGTTAGTAAATTTGGAAGAAAGATAGTCAGATGCCAAACAGTGGAGTGACTTATAGAACCATTGCGGCATTCTTTAATCTTCTCAGGAGTTACCAAGTTTCTTCCAGCCAAGTGGATTTTCTCTTGTACATGTAGCAAATACGAACTGCTAGTGAAATGTGTTTATGAATTCCATGTCAGTGTTAAAAGTTGTTAACTTAAAAGTTGCAAAGAGAACAACTTACAAAAAAGTGAAGCTTGAACTGGATCCAAACCGTCATCAATAACGGGTTCCAGTGAAATACCCGTTTAAACCTACTATTTCAAGGTTCTACTAACTTCACTATATATGTATATGTAACAGTCTATTAATCTGTACTTGTGTACATAGCAGGTCGAATATTGGCTATCAGAAGCTGCCCTTTTTTTCGTAATGACAGCCTTTCAATCAATGCCGTTTGTAAACCAGGAATTCTTATCATTGCTATTCAGTTACGTTATCATCCCAGATGAAAGCAAGCTGACGGACGGTCTCAAAGCTAGTATTTGGTTCAATCAAAGGTTGTTCCCCTTTGGGTCGAATCTTAATGGTGGCCTGGTAGGAACTTCGTTAA
The DNA here is from genome assembly GCF_977016875.1 of Pavona decussata. Classification (NCBI taxonomy): domain Eukaryota; kingdom Metazoa; phylum Cnidaria; class Anthozoa; order Scleractinia; family Agariciidae; genus Pavona; species Pavona decussata. Next base: position 538,797 of record NW_028145758.1, read on the forward strand.
AGCAAAATAACCGAATTAGCGACCTAATCGTTCTTTTAAAAGAGTGAGAAAGAACAAAAAAAAAAAAAACCCATAAAAACATAAAAATGGTACGTACTCTTCTTGCACGTGCATCAAGAACATTTTCGTCGATGCTGTCGTCATCATTCTCGAGCTCAGCAGGATCGTTTAGCTGAAAATCTTCCTCTTCGTTTTCACCGTCATTCATTTCTTCAAACAAAGGCTTTGCGTACACCACGGTCGCCAGAAGGACGAAGGCTAATGCAAATATCAATCTCATGTTTTCTTGTCAGCAAGCCGAGCTCCGAAACAAGACGTAACTATAACCACCACGAGTGAATCAGCTTTCAAACGCCAAACGCTTGCTGCTCTCTTATAGAAATTCGTGAAGCAGATGGCCCTCGATCGTTGGATAACAAGTCCAATACACCTGATTATGAGAAAATTTGAAGGCAAACAGCTCAAGAAAAGTATATTTGAAGTTTAGAGACTGTTTTAATAGCTTTTTCATAACCTGCTAACGTCTAAAAGCGTCAAAGAAACTCGTTTTACTATAAGACGGCAAATAGATAAAATGAGATTGAACAGTTTTAAATTGTATGTAAAGACAGAATTATACTGAATAATCTATCAACGTTATAAAAAGGTAATCCTCCTTACCAATCAACTACATTTTTCTTTTTCTTTCTGGTTTATCATGTTAATAGCGTCAATGAGTTTTCTTTTATTTCGCAAATATATATCACGATTAAGTTGTGAGATATTGCATTTACTTGACAAACGTTAAATTTTAGTTTGCTTTGTAAGTTTGTGATTTTTTTCGAATTACAAAATCTAATATTGTTTTTCGAGTGTTGTGAGTAGGTGAGTTCTACTGCAATCTGCGAAAAAACGTACCCTGAAAGAGTTGCAGTTTACAACACGGAGGAAGCTTAGACCACACTAACTTAATTCATATCGGTAAAGAATTACATTGCCTCTCATAAACTTTTACTATCCTACCATTCAATTCAAACCTGTTAACTAAGAAAATTGTTTTTTTATGTTTTTATTTTTCTGAGTGCTAAAGTCTAAACACGTCCTTGTCTCTTTAAAAAATGTGCCATCGGTAACTGAGGAATCAAATTATTATCGCTAAAAAAGTATTTTCCCTAATTTTTATATTTTAATTTTTTTAGTGGGGTGGGTATCTTAATTTTATTTTAGCAGTATAACTGTGAAACCGTAAGAGAAAAAACTTAAAAATTGAAAAATTAATTCATGTGATACTGGGTTTACCAGATGACGCGGGTTATTAGTCCCTAACAGGTTTAACCTAGGCCGGCAGGATGGCTGGAAAGAAAAAACATGAACAACGCAATGGGTTTGAGAAAGAGCTAGCAATTATCAAAAATATCATAGAGCAAACTAACCAATTACGAGATTTGTATGTTTAACAGGTCAGTTATTGCGTCCGTTAAGATACCTGAGTATATTATATTACGAGGCGACATTGCAAATTTTTTTTTGCCCAATGGATCGTTTCTGATTCAGTGGTTTCTAAGGATATGAATTTTAGCACTCGGCATTTTGACGTTAAGATGGCTACATCACAAATTGGACAACCATTGGACAACCATTAAGTGAACGTGGGCAGTTTTCGTCGAGTCTGCAATGGAAACATAATTTGCAATTGCAAATTTGAAAAGTTGTATTAATATATGCTTGAAGCTGAGTCTGAAATTAAAGCGCAAATTGTGAAGTGTCTGGTTGACATGACACGTTTCGTTTCATTTAAAGTTATGTTACCGTTTATGTTCAGGGAGGAAATTTTAAGATTTCATTTTTATCGATAGAAAGAAACTTTCCAGTAAGATCTTAGAAACAGAAAAAAAAATTGAAAAAGGGTGAATATTTGCCGAGAAATTGGGATATAAGCGATTTTCAACTGAAATAAAACTTCACTTTGATTGACAACGTATTGCTGTTTTCTGAATCTTTGATCTTCGCTTGGAAAGGACACTTTCAAGAGTTAAAACTTCCAAAAGATTTGGTCAACCTCGTTCAATTTGGCGAGATGCTGATCATGTCATTTCCATGTGTTTGAACGCAATCGAATTACTAAAATCCAAGATGAGTTTTTAGCCTTTTGGGATCCTGACTTCGAGAAAAAAATTCCAAAATATGAAAATCGAATTGATTTGGAACGGTGTGGACCTTTAAGCTTCAACTGCGTGGTAAACTCGGGAATTTAATTTCTTGAAACACCAATGAGATATTTAAATAGCCAGTTCTATAAGCTTTAATTCGATATAGGGCTTTTGAGGATCTGCAATATAACATAGAGGCGCTACCTATACATCCATTAAACTGGTTAAACCCTTGAAGGTAGACTGTAGCCTTAAATAAAGTCACGTTACGTTGTGAACGGTTCAGCATTTTGTGTTTGAACGGTTAACGGTAATTATCGCCATTAGCATTTGTTTGGGAAAAACGAAGAAGTGCAAAATGGTCAGGCTGGTTCATGAACAGGGAACTCTACGAGAATATTGAAGCGAAATAACAGAAATGCTGGTTCCTAAATTGCTACATCGAGACTATTTTATGTCCTTTTAACGGGGTAATTTGTGTAACCTCAAACAGTTCAATTCTTTAGCTCAAAATTTATAAATTGGCGAACATTTTGGGAAGCGGAATGGTAATTCCCTAATTTACGAACTGCTGTATGCTTTCTAAGGATACAAGCTGCTCTTTTTTTTTTACCTTTTTAATGATGTACTTGCCCTTCCATTTTCGCTTTTTAGCTATGTAAAACTTCCATTCGACCTTTTTGTAAACGGAAACGCTTTTTTTCGTGACAATTGAATGCCAAATTCTTAGTTAGGTAATGTCTTTTCTTGCAATACGATTTATTATTTCAATCCTTTGAACTCTTTGAGGGTTTTTTGTTTTGTTTTGTTATGTTTTTTTTTAAATATCTGATTTACAACAATAGGGATACTTTGAAATAGATTACGCTAAGCTATGGACTACGGTCATATTTCTAAAAGATCACAATATTGATACCGCCATGAGCATTCTGACAAAGTCCCTTACAAAGTATTGTACGTGACACAAAACCCCACGGGCAGTGGATAATATTAAAGATATTTGATATTTTATATCCAGTATAGATCGGCTCGAAATCGCAATTGGGGCAAGAAATCCGGCCTTGAAGCTGGATTTCCTATGCAAAATTTGAAGTGGAATTGGACTCGGGACTGGAATCGGCCGCCTTCATTTGAAATTCAATTCCTAATGTCCGTAAAGGACAGATATAAGGGTTAGCATATCGCGTTTGAGCAGTCTGCTAAATTCCTACGTTATTTTATGGCCCTTCAAAAGGTAAATTTGTGTAATCTAAAACAGCATGATCTGTTTGCCTTCTTCAGCTGAAAATTTATATAGCATAAACTTCCAGGAAAGACAATGTAATCCCGGTGGACCGTTTTTTCGTTAACTCGGTCATCCGGCCGTCCGCTCGCTCGTTTTGGATGTTCGTTCGCTCGGGCTTCCGTTTGTTCGTTCGTTTGCGTTTCTGATTTTTGCAGTTGTTCCTCCGCTTTCCCAGTTCTTCTTGCTATCCATGGGCATAAAAATGTTATAAAGAATAAAATTGAACCATTTAAAAGCTGTATAAAAACATTTCAAAGAAGCCACCAATTCGAAAAACAACCGTGAAATTG
>NW_028145758.1:550000-665000 GCF_977016875.1 Pavona decussata
TGGCGACCATGGTGTACGCAAACCCTTTGTTTGAAGAAATGAGTGACGGTGAGGACAAAGAGAGAGATGTTCAGTTAAACGATCCTGCTGAGCCGGAGAATGATGACGACAGCATCAACGAAAATGTTCATGATGCGCGTGCGAAAAGCGTACGTACCAGTTTTTGTCTTTTTCTCTTTCTCTCTCTCTTATAAAAGAACGATTAGGTCCCTTATTTGGTTATTTTGCTTTAACGAAGTTCCTACCAGGCCACCATTAAGATTCGACCCAAAAGGGAATAACCTTTGATTGAACCAAATACTAGCTTTGAGACCGTCCTTCAGTTTGTTTTCATCTGGGATGATAACGTAACTGAATAGCAATGATAAGAATTCCTGGTTTACAAACGACATTGATTGAAAGGCTGGCATTAGGTAAAAAAGGGCAGCTTCTGATAACCAATGTTCGACCTGCTATGTACACAAGTACAGATTAATAGACTGTTACATATATAGTGAAGTTAGTAGAACCTTGAAATAGTAGGATTGAACGGGTGTTTCACTGAAACCCGTTATTGATGATGGTTTGGATCTAGTTCAAGCTTCATTTTTTTGTAACTTGTTCTCTTTGCAACTTTTAAGTCAACAACTTTTAACACTGACATGGAATTCATAAACACATTTCACTAGCAGTTTGTATTTGCTACAAGAGATAATCCACTTGGCTGGAAGAAACTTGACAACTCCTGAGAAGATTAAAGAATGCCGTAACGGTTCTATAAGTCACTCCACTGTTAGGCATCTGTAGCGCACCGTAGCTATGTCTCCAGTTACTTTCTAAGAGATATTATTGGTAAACTTGCTACCCCAGCCACCTTGCCCGTTACCCTGCTAGAATTTCGTGAAGGAAAGATTCAGTTTCGCTGGGACAATTCTTTGGAGAAAACTTCCCGTCAAGTCTCACATTTCACCATTCATATCGCAGTTTTAGACATAATTTTAATCTTTAGGTATACAAATAGCTGTTTTACGATAGCAGAAAGAAAAGTAGTTCAGTTTAGTCTAAATAAAGAACTAATAAGTTGACCGTGTATAAATAAGGTAATTTTTTCGTTCTTTCGTTCGTTCTTCCTTTCGTTCAATTATTCATTCGTCCTCTATTGGTTTCTGTAATAATTCATTTTACCCAGTATATAATTATTTTAATTACTGTACATATTCTAATCCGCATATATTCCCTACCAGTTTTTCTTGTTTTTTAGTCGGTTAACATTTTCTTTTCTTTTACCGTGCTAAATGATTGTTCAAGCGAGGCACTGAAATACCGCGTTAGTTTATCACGAGTTATCCATATCGGTTTACCCATGTACCTACAACAAAGCCTTTTTTCTACCGGTACAGACTCAATTACAATTTTACTTTTTTTATGTTTTTCATTTAGGGTTGCAAAAGGAGGTTGGCACTCTGTGTGGCAACGGGCAGGAGCAAAGCAGGGTGCATAAAAAAGTACCTTAAATGTCGCAGTGGCCGTGAGCTGGAGATCTGAAATGGTCTTGTAGTCCTGTTGCAAGAAATATCGGCGTTTTCTTCTAGAAAATTATTAGACTGTCGAGCCGACGCTGTGTAACGCCTTAGATTGATGACTGATAAATAAATCTGCCTAATACAACTGAATGCTGTTGAATTATTTTTGAGAGTTAAACCTGCTCTTCGAGTCGTGGTGATACATACAGGCGGAGCGCTAGCGAGATTAAACACGGTTTCTGCAGCATGAGGCAATTATACTAGGAACTTGATGAAATCGTCGTTTAATAGATACTAAAAGTTATATCTCACCTCAACTCAACTCACCTCACCCCTCACCCCATTCCCATCTCACCACCTACCCCAGGGGTGCTTGTCCATCGTACGGTGACTTCCAGCATTTGGTACCCAATTACACACCTGGCCCCGGTTGTTCATAGATCGTATAATTTTATGCACTGGATAAAGCGCTTTCTATCGTATAAAATGTATATAAAATTGGAAGGCAATCTATTCGCTGGATGGTGACTTATGCACTGGACATATAACGTTATCCACACTCTTTGAACAACCGAGGCTTTGAAACAGAGATACTAAGTAACTGGAGTAAATTCCTTGTCTGAAAAAACAACACGTCAATTCCGAAAGCAACGAAGGCAATTTGACTGGAGTAGGTTTGACCATGAAGTGATTCACTTTATATCGATGTTGACAGTTTATATCGATGATCACTGTTGGATTGCCAGGGAGAAAATTCATGGCAAATCTCAGTTAAAAACCAACAGGCTATTTCCAAGTTCCCGTGTGAGCCTTATTTTGAAAGCGAGGCTAAGTGCTGAAGCTTTTTATATCGGAATGCCTGCCAGTTTGCTTTCTTCCGGGATAACACAACTAACATCTAACTTGAAAGGTTTTTCGAATTTCAGACTCTCTCTACACTTTTCCGAGGAAAAACGATCACTTCTATTTAATAAACTCAAAATTTTTTTCCGAATTTCGGATGATCGTCCCCCCTCAGCATTTATTACCGGCATTCGCTGTCACGCCATCGTCGTGTGCGTGAAAAAAAAAATTAAAACCATTTCATGAATGAAGTACAAAAATTTACATGTTATAAATGATAAATAAATAAGAAACCTGTCCAAGTGTCAGGTCTATCTATATCCCGTACTCGAGTTATTTGACAAAATGTTTCAAACTAATTTATAGAGCTTTAATAGTATGGAGACGCCATGTTGGTGTCCCTCTGAGGAACACCAACATGGCGGCCGGAAAGAGGAAAAAAACATCTGGAGTTCACTTTTGCCAGAAAAGAGGTTTGTTTTCCCTTGTGAAATTCCAATGTTAAGATAAATGTTTCTCCTCAAGCTTAAATTGTTTAGAATGCTGAAAATCACTCCAAGAGGCAATTTGAAGTTACGGAACGGCTCTGTCACGGCCGTCTACTTGATGTCACGCACGATGAAAACTCGAAAATTGAAACTCTTCTATTTTCAAAAGGAAGTACGACATCAAGCTAAGAAATTGTGAAAAGACGTATTTTTAGGTAATCTTGAACGCCCTCCAAACTAAAATGTGGCGTTACAATTTGGATAAATTCAGAGTAAACACAGGGATTTACTTTAAAAATGACTTATTTTTCAGGGTACATTAGCAACCTGTGTCGGAAAAATAGTTTTGCACGTAGCAGTCAGTCAAGTTAATTCGGAAAGAAACGGAAAATCGGCCCTTAATGAAAGGGGCAGCTTCCACGGAACGGCAAAATCTCCAATTTATTCCAAGAATGATTTGTACTGTTTGCTCTGTATCTAAAAGTAATGCTTCAAATGACAAAAATAATTGCACTGTTTGCTCGGAAGTACAAAAATCCTCCGAGCGATATAAGATGTTTGGAATTAACAATTCTCTCAAAGAATAAAGAAGAGATTTGAAGACTATGAATACGAAAAGGTTCAGAATTTCTGATCTCCCATCATTTAAAACTGAACAAAACCTGCTATTTACACCGATTCTGAGGGACTCAGAATTTTTGATACCCCTAACATTTAAAACTGAATAAAACTCGCTATTTACACCTATTCTGAGGGACTCAGAATTTCTGATCCCCCCATCATTTAAAACTGAACGAGATCGGCCATTTTCACCGATTCTAAGGGACTCAGAATCTCTGATCTCCCCATCACTTTGAACTGAACAAAACCGGCTATTTTCACCGATTCTAAGGGATTCAGAATTTCTGATCCCCCCATCATTTGAATTAAATACTGAACTGGCTATTTACACCGATTCTGAAGGACTCAGAATTTCTGATCCCCCTATCATTTAAAACTGAATAAAACTGGCTATTTACACCGATTCTAAGGGACTCAGAATTTCTGATCCCCCCATCATTTAAAACTGAACAAGACCTGCTATTTACACCAGATTCTAAGGGACTCAGAATTTCTGATCCCCCCAACATTTAAAACTGAATAAAACTCGCTATTTACACCTATTCTGAGGGACTCAGAATTTCTGATCCCTCCAACATTTAAAACTGAACGAAATCGGCCATTTTAACCGATCCTAAGGGACTCAGAATTTCTGACCCCCCCCCCCCCCCCCCCATCATTTCAACTGAATACTGAACTGGCTATTTACACCGATTCTGAAGGACTCAGAATTTCTGATCCCCCCATCATTTAAAACTGAACAAGACCTGCTATTTACACCAGATTCTAAGGGACTCAGAATTTCTGATGCCCCCAACATTTAAAACTGAATAAAACTCGCTATTTACACCTATTCTGAGGGACTCAGAATTTCTGATCCCTCCAACATTTAAAACTGAACGAAATCGGCCATTTTAACCGATCCTAAGGGACTCAGAATTTCTGACCCCCCCCCCCTCCCCCCCCATCATTTCAACTGAATACTGAACTGGCTATTTACACCGATTCTGAAGGACTCAGAATTTCTGATCCCCCCATCATTTAAAACTGAACAAGACCTGCTATTTACACCAGATTCTAAGGGACTCAGAATTTCTGATCCCCCCAACATTTAAAACTGAATAAAACTCGCTATTTACACCTATTCTGAGGGACTCAGAATTTCTGATCCCTCCAACATTTAAAACTGAACGAAATCGGCCATTTTAACCGATCCTAAGGGACTCAGAATTTCTGATCCCCCCCATCATTTCAACTGAATACTGAACTGGCTATTTACACCGATTCTGAAGGACTCAAAATTTCTGATCCCCCCATCATTTAAAACTGAACAAGACCTGCTATTTACACCAGATTCTAAGGGACTCAGAATTTCTGATCCCCCCAACATTTAAAACTGAATAAAACTCGCTATTTACACCTATTCTGAGGGACTCAGAATTTCTGATCCCCCAACATTTAAAACTGAACGAAATCGGCCATTTTATCCGATCCTAGGGGACTCAGAATTTCTGATCCCCCCGTCAATTAAAACTGAACAAAACCGGCTATTTTCACCGATTCTAAGGGATTCAGAATTTCTGATCCCCCATGATTTAAAACTGAATACTGAACTCGCTATTTACACCGATTCTGAAGGACTCAGAATCTCTGATCCCCCCAACATTTAAAACTGAACGAAATCGGCCAATTCCAACGATTCTAAGCGACTCAGAATTTTTGATCCCCAAATCACTTAAAACTGAAAAAAACCGGCTATCTTCACCGATTCTAAGGGATTCAGAATTTCTGATCCCCCCCTCCCATCATTTAAAACTGAACAAGACCTGCTATTTACACCAGATTCTAAGGGACTCAGAATTTCTGATCCCTCCAACATTTAAAACTGAATAAAACTCGCTATTTACACCTATTCTGAGGGACTCAGAATTTCTGATCCCTCCAACATTTAAAACTGAACGAAATCGGCCATTTTAACCGATCCTAAGGGACTCAGAATTTCTGATCCCCCCCATCATTTCAACTGAATACTGAACTGGCTATTTACACCGATTCTGAAGGACTCAAAATTTCTGATCCCCCCATCATTTAAAACTGAACAAGACCTGCTATTTACACCAGATTCTAAGGGACTCAGAATTTCTGATGCCCCCAACATTTAAAACTGAATAAAACTCGCTATTTACACCTATTCTGAGGGACTCAGAATTTCTGATCCCTCCAACATTTAAAACTGAACGAAATCGGCCATTTTAACCGATCCTAAGGGACTCAGAATTTCTGATCCCCCCCCCATCATTTCAACTGAATACTGAACTGGCTATTTACACCGATTCTGAAGGACTTAGAATTTCTGATCCCCCCATCATTTAAAACTGAACAAGACCTGCTATTTACACCAGATTCTAAGGGACTCAGAATTTCTGATCCCCCCAACATTTAAATCTGAATAAAACTCGCTATTTACACCTATTCTGAGGGACTCAGAATTTCTGATCCCCCAACATTTAAAACTGAACGAAATCGGCCATTTTATCCGATCCTAGGGGACTCAGAATTTCTGATCCCCCCATCAATTAAAACTGAACAAAACAGGCTATTTTCACCGATTCTAAGGGACTCAGAATTTCTGATCCCCCCAACATTTAAAACTGAATAAAACTCGCTATTTACACCTATTCTGAGGGACTCAGAATTTCTGATCCCCCAACATTTAAAACTGAACGAAATCGGCCATTTTATCCGATCCTAGGGGACTCAGAATTTCTGATCCCCCCATCAATTAAAACTGAACAAAACAGGCTATTTTCACCGATTCTAAGGGACTCAGAATATCTGATCCCCCCCCCCCCCCCATCGTTTAAAGCTGAACAAAACCAGCCATTTTCGCCGATTTTAAGGGACTCAGAATTTCCGATCCCTCCATCATTTAAAACTGAGTAAAACTGGATATTTACAACGATTCTGAAGGACTCAGAATTTCTGATCCCCCATCACTTAGAACTGAACATAACCTGCTATTTTACACCAAATTTTAAGGGACTCAGAATTTCTGATCCCCTCATTACTTAAAACTTAAAATAATTGGCTATTTATACCATATTCTGACAATGTGTACTTATTTTCCCCGACCTCTAAACAGCTTCTTTTAAGTCTCTATATTGATAAGTTGAATCCACTTCCATTCAGACTTGTCAAGAGCGGTTGTCTTATTTCACCACCTTCTCTGGATGCCAGTGCACTGAAACGTGTTATCCTTTATTTCTGAAGAAAAATAAATATAACGAGTAAAACGCTTTATACCAAAGTGAAGTGTAACATGGACGAGGACAAATTCTCTTAAACCAAGTCGATAGCAGGAATAACAAGCACGAAACTGTTCTGAGTGTTCAGCGATAAAATTATTTCCGGTACAATATAATCCATTTCAACCTGGGATTTCATTCAAGTCTTTTGAGTCTGTTTGAAGCTATTTAAAGTATAGCAAACACAACTGAATATTCTTTCCAACTTGAAAAGCAAAATGTACATACCAAAGGATGCATAGCCATTTTTTGTCCGCGCGCAACACAAGCAGCCCAAGCTCGCGTCACCAGAGAGAGTGTAATAATAAACTACTAGTGGGACGGTGACCTTTGAGTGCAAGCCGTATTGGGTTACATGCAGCCGTTGTGATTTTTTTTTTGTATGGGAAATAAAATAATGTCGATTCTGAAGCTTAGATAACGCTACATTTAGCTTTCATACAATAAAATGAATAAAACTGACTAACCTCCGGTGTATTCTTGCGCGTTTGGGGATTATTTTATCGGGTGGGGGGTGAGTCTAATAGACGTGGATCTAGACTCTCATATGCGTGATAAACGAACATCCTGCAATCTCACATGAAATTACGAGTTCGGGGATGAGGGTACGTTTAATTTGTTCATGGCGCGAGCTGTGGGGATCTGCGATCCACCTTAACATTATTGAGTTCGACAAACACATAAAAGTAATCCAAACTGTGGCTATCGTTTATTGTATTGCTTTTTTGTTTGAGACTCGTAAAATCTTGGATCTTGGATCGACTAAATGATACAACTGACGTCATTTTGGTTTTGATTCTTCAAGCTGTAACAAAACTGTAACTTTATTTATGCCGATACAATGTACTGAACGGAATTTGGGAGCTCTGTGCGGGGACGCACTACTTTGCTGAAGATGATATGATGTACAACAAATGAACAAGTCCAGGTTTGGCATTTCTTGGCCACTTAAATACTGTGGCGGTTTTAATTGAAACTCAAATAAAAGTGAATTGTTTACAATGCCAATGGTAATTAAAATATCATTTTCAGCAAAGGTGGAGCGAAAAAGGCGCCCCACGGCTGGTAAGCGAAAGTACAAAGCATAAATGATAATCCAAAAGATTATAAGGGAGCGGAGGGCGGGAAAATTGTTTTCGCCAGGAGATATACTCGCTGTGATGGTGAAAGCAAGAGGGAATTTTTGCCAATGCGACCAGTCCTTTATACTAGCGGACAAATTAGGCTCTCCCACATGATTGGCTGTTATGTCACATGACAGACCACCATCGGATTAACAAATATGTGCCTAGACTACAATTGGTGAATGTACCGACATAAATAACATCATGCGTTGACATGATGTTTGGTTACATACAAATAAACTAGATTAACTTTCCCTGGTTAATCATTTACCATATAGCCTTCGAAAAACCGGTTGTTAGGCTGGTTTGTCAATGATACTGGAGCAACCGTCAATACTACTAAATGTCGCTATTGTCATGATACAATTACAAATGTCGTTATTGTCATTACACAAACAAACGTTCTTCTCGTAAGATATGAACCCTCTACTCTCATATTTAAAATTCGGAATCTTAAAACTGCAAAACAACTGTAACTGTAAATAATCTGGATTAACTTTCATGAATTTGCCAAAGTGGCTTGTGAAAAACCGGAATCTAGACTGGTTTTGTTGAATCGTTACTTTAGCTAGCGAGCAGTTTCCTTCCTTCACCCCCCACCCCCCCCCCCCCCCCAATTTTTTTTTTGGTGGGCAGGGAAAAAATGTTTTTCCCTTTTCTTGTTTGTATTTGGGATTTGAGCATGTTACATTTCGAATCTTGATTTCTAATCCTCTCTAGGATCAGAGATCAGATCAGTTTATAATTTCTTTCAATTTCAGATTTTCGTTTTTCCCTTCCTTGTAATCAGAGTTCCATTAATAGAAAACGGAACATAAAAATAAACAACAAACATGTTTTTAGTAACTAAAATATGCTGGTATCACGTATATTCGAGGGATAACTCTCACGACAATAAGCTCTAGTGTATTTGCCGTTGCCGATTAAGGCATTTCAATGGTCGAATCGTCCAACTGAGTAAAGCTTGAGGTTGGCCGCTGATAAGATTGGCCCTTAAAATTTTTAACGGACGTGCGTAAATAAAGCTGAAGTAACGTGTACTGGGACTCCAGTGGCACAAACAAATACAGCTGACGATAAAATTATCAATTCAATTCGAAAAACAAACTTAGCACATAAATTTTTTGCGACACTTTCTAATTTTGCATATTTCGTGAAAACGAGAAAATTCAGTCACGAAAATTAAATTAAGCGACTTGCCCCTCACCCCTCACCCCCCACCAACACCCCTCACCCCTCACTTGATGCACCTAAACGATAAAGAAAATGATTTCACGCTTCAATTTTTGTCAATTTGTGTTTTGCGCGTTTACCGAGGCAGTTACTCCCATTCAAATCGCGCGCGTCAATTAAGGTTTTACAATTCCTCTACTGACATGGTTGTGACCGGGGTTGTGACATTTCTATGCCATCCTTTCTAAGGCGAGATAAACCTTTTTCGATGAACCTTTGTCATGAGTTCATTTTGTTTGAACGAAGCATATGCATATATATCGTCCGTGGACTAATTGCATGGCCAAACGTTTGTAAACGTGTTGTCATATGCAAGACATGAAAGCCACTTCATAAATAGAGTCACTTGGTTTTTCATCTGCACAGAAGATTTAGCGGTTTAGATTTATCTATTTTCGTTGATTAATTGCTGAATATTTCGTTTTCAGTCTTACCGTAGCTGTTCGCCGGTTCAGAGAGCCTGTAAAAAGGCGAGGAGATACGAAAGACCATGGAAAGAAACCCATCAGGGAGAAGAAAATATACTTTATAACAGAATTCTGTGGACTCGTCGAAGCAACGGTCCGAATTCCAGTCTCCTGGACTTAGAAGCGTTATGTTTTTGAAACCAGATTTTTGCAGACGGAGTAATCCAGAGCTCAGAATATCAGACGCCTTGCATTGATCAATCAGTTTGTGCTTGGGTTTGTGTGGATTTCCAGTATTCTTTAGGCTGCTTGAAAACATAAATTTGCGTGGACAATAAGAATTTCTCTGCTAAAATGACGATTTCTTCATCGATTGTTTTTCACTCCACCAAAATCCACATAGAATTGAATTAAATAGAACTTCACGAAAAAAAAAAAAAAAACAGTTTTAAGTGTTAAAAGGATCAGAAATTCTGACTCTTTAGAATCTGGTGTAAGTATCCGGTTTTATTCAGTTATAAATGATGGGGGATCAGAAATGAGTCCCTTAAAATCGGTGTAAATAGCCGGTTTTGTTCAGTTTTAAGTGTAGAGGGATCAGAAATTCTGAGTCCCTTAGAGTCGGTGAAAATGGCCGATCTCGTCCAGTTTTAAATAATGGGGGGATCAGAAATTTTGAATCCCTCAGAATAGGTGTAAATAGCGAGTTTTATTCAGTTTTAAGTGTTGGGGGGATCAGAAATTCTGAGTCCCTTTGAATCTGGTGTAAATAGCAGGTTTAATATTGTTCAGTTTTAAATGTTGGGGGGATCAGAAATTCTGAGTCCCTCAGAATAGGTGTGAATAGCGAGTTTTATTCAGTTTTAAATGTTGGGGGGATCAGAAATTCTGAGTTCCTTAGAATCTGGTGTAAATAGCAGGTTTTGTTCAGTTTTAAATGATAGGGGATCAGAAACTCTGAATCCCTTAGAATCGTTGTAAATAGCCAGTTTTATTCAGTTTTAAAAGATGGGGGGGATCAGAAATTCTGAGTCCTTCAGAATCGGTGTCAATAGCCAGTTCAGTATTCAGTTTTAAATGATGGGGGGATCAGAAATTCTGAGTCTTTCAGAATCGGTGTAAATAGCCAGTTCAGTATTCAGTTTTAAATGTTGGGGGGATCCGAAATTCTGAGTCCCATAGAATCTGGTGTTAATAGCAGGTTTTTTTCAGTTTTAAATGTTGGGGGGATCAGGAATTCTGAGTCCCTCAGAATAGGTGTAAATAGCGAGTTTCGTTCAGTTTTAAGTAATGGGGGGATCAGAAATTCTGAGTCCTTTTATAATGCTTTTACGTTGAATTATAAGCGCTACCAACCAACACCCTGATCAATCCTCTTTCGGAAGCTTTCTCGTATAAGATCCCCTGTAAACCACGAATTCTTAACACTGCTTTTCATCCCAGATGAAAGCAAACGGAAGGGCAGTCTCAAAACTAGGTTATTACCCCTGGTAGGAACTTCGTGAAAGCAAAATAACCGAATTAGCGACCTAATCGTTTTTTTAATAAGAGAGAGAGAAGAAAACATAAAAACTGAATTGATACTACCTTATTTTTCATACGCTCATCATCATCATTTTCGTCGATGCTGTAGTCATCATTCTCAGTAAAATGGTTTAGCTAAACATCTCCCTCTTCGTCCTCACCGGCACTCAATTCTTCAAACAAGGGGTTTGCGTACACCACGGTCGCCAGAAGGACGAAGGCTAATGCAAATATCAGCCTCACGTTTTCTTTCTTTTCAGCCGAGCTCAAATCAAATGCGACGTTACTCCATCACGAGTGAATCAGCTTCCAAACGCTTGCTGCTCCTTTATAAAAGTTTGTGAAGCAGATGGCCGTCAATCGTTGGATAACAAATTCAATACACCTGATTATGGGAAAATTTGAAGGCAAACAGCTCAAGGAAAGTATATTTGAAGTTTTAGACACTGTTTTAACAGCTTTTTCATAACCTGCTAAATTTTTAAAGCGTCAAAGAAATCCGTTTCACTTTAAAAGGCACATAGGTAAAATGAGATTGAACATTTTCAAATTGTATATAAAGACATAGAATTATACTGAACAATCTATCGACGTTGTAAAAAGGTAATCCCCCCTAGAAATCAACTCAGTTTTTTTTCCTTTCATTTATCATGTTGATAGCGTCAATGAGTTTGCTTTTACTGCGCAAATATATCACGACTAAATTATAAGATATTCCATTTACTTGACAAACGTTAAATTTTAGTTTGCTTCGATTTAGAAAAAACTAATATTTTTTTTTCGAGTGTTGTGAGCAGCTGAGTTTTAGTGCGATCTGCGCGCGAAAAAAGTATCCTGAAAGAGTTGCAGTTTATAACACGGAAGAGGCTTACACCATACTAACTTAATTCATATCGGTAAAAAATTAAATTGCCTCGCTTAAGCTGTTACCATGCTCCCATTCAATTCAAACCTGTTAACTAAGAACATTGTTGTTTCCTATTTTAAATATTTATAACTGCAAAGTCTAAAGACGTCCGTTTTTGTCTCGTTAAAAAAGGTGTCATCGGTAACTGGGGAATCAAATTTATATCGCTAAAAAAGTATTTTCCCCAATGTATATTTTTTACTTTTTTTTAAGTAGGGAGTGGGTATGGTAACTTTATTAGCCAGATCAACTACAAAATCACACACACACAAAAAAATTAGAAAATTGAAACATGAGTTCATGCGATATTGGGTTTGCCAGGTGACGTCATTCCCTAACAGATTCAACCCAGGCGTGCAGAATGATGCCGACTGGAAAGTAAAAACATGAACAACGCATTGGGTTTGGAAAAGAGCTAGCGCTTATCACAAATATCAGAGAACAAACTGACCCATTACGAGATTTGTATGTTAAACTGGTTAGATATTTCGTCGGTAAAAATACCTAAATCTCTCAGAAATATTACGAGACGTCAGTACAAAGATTGCAAAGAATCGTTTTAGGTTAAGTGGTTTTTTAGGATTTGAATTTTAGCATTCGGCATTTTCAAATGACTATTTTACAAATTGGATAACCATTCAACTTTGTTTGACAATCTCAACTGAACGTGGGTAGTTTTGGTCGATTCTGCAATTGAAAATTAATATGCATGAGTTAAAAATTTGAAAAATTGTTTATTCTTGCAGCTGAGTCTGAAATTAAAGCGCACATTGTGAAGTGCCTGGTTAACATTACACGTTTCATTTAAAGTTATATTAAAATAAAGAGAAAATTTTTAGATTTTCATTTTTCACCATAGAAATAAGCTTTCCAATAAGATCTTACAATTGTAAATGGTTTGAACCCAGGAGTCATGTCATAAGTACGTAAATTATGATCATCCGGGTGAGTGTAGTCCTGAGAAGGACTGTTTGTGGTGACTTTGACTGACGTTTCGACAACCTGAGCGGAAGTCATCTTCAGAATCAAGTGTGGTATATATACGTCTCTGGTTGTTAACCTGATTGGTCAACGAAGTCCAGATGTTATTGGTCGTTTGTCAGTAAGCCGTGATGTTATTGGCTGTGAAGACTGTAAAAAGTGATTGGTGCGTTTCGATCCGTCTTTTGTTAGTCAAAAAGTCCCTGGGTCTATTGTTAGTAAAATGTCTATTGTTTGTTTGTTTCGTTGTTATTGTCAATAAGTCGTTTGTATGGTGCAGGAAGTTGTAGGCAACGGTTGAGTGGCGTTCGTTCTAAGTTAGTAAACCAGCTTTCCAGAGTGAGTCGTTGATAGTAATTTGTACTGTAGGTAATCCACTTGGCAGAGTCCCAGTCGATTCTGTGGTTCGTTTGTAAATGGTGCTCAGCAATGTGATTGTTGATATCACCATTTCTAGTTGCTCGTTTGTGTTCAGTCAGTCGTACGTTTAAATTTCTGCCGGTCTCACCAATATAAGTGGCCTGTCAGTCGCAGCATTTGATCTTGTTAACTGCTCCCTGTCTGCGGTTAGGTTCGTCTTTGTCCTTTACTTTCGTCAGTAGTTGTCGTAAAGTGGTTATAGGTTTGTGAGCTACACGGATATTGTAAGGTTGTAGAATCCGTGCGATAGTCTAGAAGTGCCCCTTACGTAAGGTATAGTTACAGTAGTTACGGGAGTCGCATCGTTGTTTGTGACGTTAGGTTCAGTGTTCTTGTAAGTGTTACGTCTAACAAAGTCCTTGTTGTAGTTGTTCTTGTTGAAAACGTTGTCTAAGTAGTTGTTTTCGTCTGCGAGTCTGTCAGGTCACCACAAACAGTCCTTCTCAGGACTACACTCACCCGGATGATCATAAGATCTTACAAATAGAAAAAAAATTGAAAAAGAGTGATGATTTGCGGAGAAAATGGGATAAAAGCGGTTTTCACCTGAAACAAACCTTTCCTCTCATTGACAACATATATATTGCTGTTTTCTCAATCTTTTATCTTCGCTTGGAGAGGACACCTTCAAGAGTTAAAACTCAAAAAATACTTTGGTCGATTTAAGTCAATTTTGATCGTGTCGGGGAATTTGAAACTTCTAAAAATTTGTTCCTTGAAAATCCATTTCCGTGCGTTGACTCCTCATTTTTTTCTCGCCGTTTGAAAACAATTCTATAACTTTTGAACGCAATCGAATTAAGGAAAACCCAACACGATTTTTTAGCCATTGGGATCCTGGCCTCCAAAAAAAAAACTTCAAAATGTAAAAAGCGCATTGATTTGCAACGCTAGCACAACGATCTTCTTCTTCAAGTTTCGACTGTGAGGAAAACTCAAGAATTCAATTTCTTAAAACACGAATAAAATATTTAAATAACCAGTTCCATAAGCTTTTATTTAATACGTTTGGCGGTTAGTTTTTTTACATTTGGGCGTTAGTAATTCTTACGTTTGGGGGTTAGTAATTCTTAAGTTTGGAAATTAGAAACTGACGTTTGGCATTAGTCATTTTAACGTTTAAGGGCTAGATTTCTTACGTTCGAGGGTTGGTAATTCTTACCTTTGATGGTTAGATTTCTTACGATCGGTGGTTACTAATTCTAACGTTTAGAGGATAGACTTATTAGGTCTAAGGGTTAGTTTTCTTATTGTTAGGGGTCGGCAATTCTTACGTTTGGCGCTTAGATTTCTTACGTTTGGAGTTAAGTAATTCTTACGTTTGGGGGTTAGTAATTACTACGTTTGGGGGTTAGATTTCTTACGTTCGGGGGTTAGTAATTTTTACTTTTGGGGGTTAGATTTCTTACAGTTAAAGGTTAGATTTCTTACGTTTAGGAGTTAGATTTCTTATCTTTTAGGGCTGAGTAATTCTTACGTTTGGGGGTTAGATTTCTTACGTTTGGGGGTTAGTAATTCTTACGATTAGGGATCAGACTTTTTACGTTTGGGGGTTAGATTCTTAACGTTTGGGGGTTAGTAATTCTTACGTTTGGGGGTTAGATTTCTTACGTTTGGGGGTTAGTAATTCTTACGTTTGGAGGTTAGACTTATTACGTCTAGGAGTTAGTTTTCTTACAGTTTGGGGTCAGCAACTTTTACGTTTGGGGGTTAGATTTCTTACGTTTGGGGGTTAGTAATTATTAGTTTTGGGGGTTGAAATTGTCACGTTTGAGGGGTAAGTAATTCTAACGTTTATTGGTTAGATTTCTTACGTTCGGAAGTTAGTAATTCTTACGATTGGGGGTCAGACTTTTTACGTTTGGGGGTTAGTAATTCTTACGTTTGGGGGTTAGATTTCTTACGTTTGGAGGTTAGTAATTCTTACGATTGGGGGTCAGACTTTTTACGTTTGGGGGTTAGTAATTCTTACGTTTGCAGGTTAGACTTACTACGTCTAGGGGTTAGTTTTTTTACAGTTGGGGGTTAGCAACATTAACGTTTGGGGGTTAGTAATTATCAGGTTTGGGGGTTAAAAAATGTCACGTTTGAAGGGTAAGTAATTCTAACGTTTATTGGTTAGATTTCTTACGTTCGGAAGTTAGTAATTCTTACGTTTGGGGGTTATATTTCATACGTTTGGGGGTTAGTTATTCTTATGTTTGGCGGTTAGGTTTCTTACGTTTGCAGTTTAGTAATTCTTTCGTTTGCGATATTGTAATTTTTTTATCTTTGGCGGTTAGTTTTCTTATCTTTGGGGGTTAGTAATTCTTACGTTTGGGGGTTAGATTTCTTACGTTTGGGGGTTAGTAATTCTTAAGTTTGGAAATTAGAAACTTACGTTTGGCATAAGTAATTTTAACGTTTAAGGGTTAGATTTCTTACATTTGAGGGTTAGTAATTCTTACGTTTAATGGTTAGATTTCCTACGTTCGGGGGTTACTAGTTCTCACGTTTGGAGGTTAGACTTACTAGGTTTAGGGGTTAGTTTTCTTATTGTTGGAGGTTAGCAATTCTTACGTTTGGCGGTTAGATTTCTTACGTTTGGAGTTTAGTAATTCTTACGTTTGGGGGTTAGTAATTACTACGTTTGAGGGGTTAGATTTCTTACGTTCGGGGCTAGTAATTTTTACGTTTGGGGGTTAGATTTCTTACGGTTAGGTGTTAGATTTCTTAAGTTTGGGTGTTAGATTTCTTATCTTTTGAGGCTTAGTAATTATTACGTTTAAGGGTTAGATTTCTTACGTTTGAGGATTAGTAATTCTTACGATTGGTGGTCAGACTTTTTACGTTTGGGGGTTAGATTCCTTCCCTTTGGGGGTTAGTAATTACTACGTTTGGGGGTTATATTTCTTACGTTCGGGGGTTAGTAATTTTTACGTTTCGGGGTTAGATTTCTTACGGTTAGGGGTTAGATTTCTCACGTTTCGGGGTTAGTAATTCTTACGATTGGAAGTCAGACTTTTTACGTTTGGGTGTTAGATTTTTTACGTTTGGGGGTTAGTAATTCTTACGTTTGGGGGTTAGATTTTTTACGTTTGGGGGTTAGTAATTCTTACGTTTGGACGTTAGACTTATTACCTCTAGGGGTTAGTTTTGTTACAGTTGAGGGTTAGCAACTTTTACGTTTGGGGGTTAGTAATTATTAAGTTTGGGGGTTGAAATTGTCACGTTTAAGGGGTAAGTAATTCTAACGTTTATTGGTTAGATTGCTTACATTCGGAGGTTAGTAATTCTTACGTTTGGGGGTTAGATTTCATACGTTTTGGGGTTAGTTATTCTTATGTTTCGCGGTAAGGTTTCTTACGTTTGCAGGTTAGTAATTCTTTCGTTTGGGATATTGTAATTTTTTACCTTTGGCGGTTAGTTTTCTTACCTTTGGGGGTTAGTAATTCTTACGTTTGGGGGTTAGATTTCTCACGTTTGGGGGTTAGCAATTCTTAAGTTTGGAAATTAGAAACTTACGTTTGGTATTAATAATTTTAACGTTTAACGGTTAGATTTCTTACTTTGAGGGTTAGTAATTCTTATGTTTGATGGTTAGATTTCTTACGTCCCGGGGTTACTAATTCTAACGTTTGGAGGTTAGATTTCTTACGTTTGGAGTTTAGTAATTCTCACGTTTGTGGGTTAGTAATTACTACGTTCGGGTGTTAGATTTCTTACGTTCGGGGGTTAGTAATTTTTACGTTTGGGGGATAGATTTCTTACGGTTAGGGGTTAGATTTCTTACGTTTGGGGGTTAGTAATTGTCACGATTGGGGGTCAGACTTTTTACGTTTTCTGGTTAGATTCCTTACGTTTGGGGGTTAGATTTCTTACGTTTGGGGGTTAGTAATAATTAGTTTTGGGGGTTGAAATTGTCACGTTTGAGGGGTAAGTAATTCTAACGTTTGTTGGTTTGATTTCTTACGTTCGGAGGTTAGTAATTCTTATATTTGGAGGTTAGATTTCATAAATTTGGGGGTTAGTTATTCTTATGTTTGGCGGTTAGGTTTCTTACGTTTGCAGGTTAGTAATTCGTTCGTTTGGGATATTGTAATTTTTTACGTTTGGCGGTTAGTTTTCTTATCTTTGGAGGTTTGTAATTCTTACGTTTGGAGGTTAGTAATTCTTAAGTTTGGAAATTAGAAACTTACGTTTGGCATTAGTAATTTTAACGTTTAAGGGTTAGATTTTTTTTACGTTTGAGGGTTAGTAATTCTTACGTTTGATAGTTAGATTTCTTACGTTCGGGGGTTACTAATTTTAACGTTTGGAGGTTAGACTTATTAGGTCTAAGGGTTAGTTTTCTTATTGTTGGGGGTTAGCAATTCTTACATTTGGCGGTTAGATTTCTTACGTTTGGAGTTTAGTAATTCTTACGTTTGGGGGTTAGTAATTACTACGTTTGAGGGGTTAGATTTCTTACGTTCGGGGGTTAGTAATTTTTACGTTTGGGGGTTAGATTTCTTACGGTTAGAGGTTAGATTTCTCACGTTTGGGGGTTAGTAATTCTTACAATTGGGGGTCAGACTTTTTACGTTTGGGGGTTAGATTTCTTACGTTTGGGGGTTAGTAATTCTTACGTTTGGGGGTTAGATTTCTTACGTTTGGGGGTTAGTAATTCTTACGTTTGGAGGTTAGACTTATTACCTCTAGGGGTTACTTTTGTTACAGTTGGGGGTTAGCAACTTTTACGTTTGGGGGTTGAAATTGTCACGTTTGAGGGGTAAGTAATTCTAACGTTTATTGGTTAGATTGCTTACATTCGGAGGTTAGTAATTCTTACGTTTGGGGGTTAGATTTCATACGTTTGGGGGTTAGTTATTCTTATGTTTGGCGGTTAGGTTTCTTACGTTTGCAGGTTAGTAATTCTTTCCTTTGGGATATTGTAATTTTTTACCTTTGGCGGTTAGTTTTCTTACCTTTGGGGGTTAGTAATTCGTACGTTTGGGGGTTAGATTTCTCACGTTTGGGGGTGAGCAATTCTTAAGTTTGGAAATTAGAAACTTACGTTTGGCATTAATAATTTAAACGTTTAACGGTTAGATTTCTTACGTTTGAGGTTTAGTAATTCTTATGTTTGATGGTTAGATTTCTTACGTTCGGTGGTTACTAATTCTAACGTTTGGAGGTTAGACTTATTAGGTCTAGGGGTTAGTTTTCTTATTGTTGGGAGTTAGAAATTCTTACGTTTGACGGTTAGATTTCTTACGTTTGGAGTTTAGTAATTCTCACGTTTGTGGGTTAGTAATTACTACGTCTGGGGGTTAGATTTCTTACGTTCGGGGGTTAGTAATTATTACGTTTGGGGGATAGATTTCTTACGGTTAGGGGATAGATTTCTTACGTTTGGGGGTTAGATTTCTTATCTTTTGGGGCTGAGTAATTCTTACGTTTAAGGGTTAGATTTCTTACGTTTGGGGGTTAGTAATTGTTACGATTGGGGGTCAGACTTTTTACGCTTTCAGGTTAGATTCCTTACGTTTGGGGGTTAGTAATTCTTACGTTTGGGGGTTAGTAATTCTTACGTTTGGAGGTTAGAGTTATTACGTCTAGGGGTTAGTTTTCTTACAGTTGGGGGTTAGCACCTTTTACGTTTGGGGGTTAGATTTCTTACGTTTGGGGGTTAGTAATTATTAGTTTTGGGGGTTGAAATTGTCACGTTTGAGGGGTAAGTAATTCTAACGTTTGTTGGTTTAATTTCTTACGTTCGGAGGTTAGTAATTCTTACATTTGGGGGTTAGATTTCATACGTTTGGGGGTTAGTTATTCTTATGTTTGGCGGTTAGGTTTCTTACGTTTGCAGGTTAGTAATTCGTTCGTTTGGGATATTGTAATTTTTTACGTTTGGCGGTTAGTTTTCTTATCTTTGGGGGTTTGTAATTCTTACGTTTGGGGGTTAGTAATTCTTAAGTTTGGAAATTAGAAACTTACGTTTGGCATTAGTAATTTTAACGTTTAAGGGTTAGATTTTTTTTACGTTTGAGGGTTAGTAATTCTTACGTTTGATAGTTAGATTTCTTACGTTCGGGGGTTACTAATTTTAACTTTTGGAGGTTAGATTTAGCAGGTCTAGGGGTTAGTTTTCTTATTGTTGGGGGTTAGCAATTCTTACATTTGGCGGTTAGATTTCTTACGTTTGGAGTTTAGTAATTCTTACGTTTGGGGGTTAGTAATTACTACGTTTGGGGGTTAGATTTCTTACGTTCGGGGGTTAGTAATTTTTACGGTTAGAGGTTAGATTTCTTACGTTTGGGGGTTAGATTTCTTATCTTTTGTGGCTGAGTAATTCTTACGTTTAAGGGTTAGATCTCTTACGTTTGGGGGTTAGTAATTACTACGTTTTGGGGTTAGTAATTCTTACGTGTGGAGGTTACACTTATTACCTCTAGGGGTTAGTTTTCTTACAGTTGGGGGTTAGCAACTTTTACGTTTAGGGGTTAGATTTTTTACGTTTAGGGGTTAGTAATTATTAGGTTTGGGGGTTGAAATTGTCACGTTTGAGGGGTAAGTAATTCTAACGTTTATTGGTTAGATTTCTTACGTTCGGAGGTTAGTTCTTCTTACGTTTGGGGGTTGGATTTCATGCGTTTGGGGGTGAGTTATTCTTATGTTTGGCGGTTAGGTTTCTTACGTTTGGGGGTTAGTAATTCTTAAGTTGGGAAAATTAGAAACTTAGGTTTGGCATGAGAAATATTAACGGTTAAGGGTTAGGTTTTTTACGTTTGAGGGTTAGTAATTCTTACGTTTGATGGTTAGATTTCCTACGTTCGGGGGTTACTAATTCTAACGTTTGGAGGTTAGACTTTTTAGGTCTAAGGGTTAGTTTTCTTATTGTTGGAGGTTAGCAATTCTTACGTTTGGCGGTTAGATTTCTTACGTTTGGAGTTTAGTAATTCTTAAGTTTGGGGGTCAGACTTTTTACGTTTGGGGGTTAGATTCCTTACGTTTGGAAGTTAGTAATTCTTACGTTTGGAGGTTAGTAATTACTACGTTTGGGGGTTAGATTTCTTACGTTCGGGGGTTAGTAATTTTTTACGTTTGGGGGTTAGATTTCTTACGGTTAGGGGTTAGATTTCTTACGTTTGGGGGTTAGATTTCTTCTCTGTTGGGGCTGAGTAATTGTTACGTTTAAGGGTTAGATTTCTTACGTTTGGGGATTCTTAATTTTTACGATTGGGGCTCAGACTTTTTACGTTTTGGGGTTAGATTCCTTATGTTTGGGGGTTAGATTTCTTACCTTTGGGGGTTAGTAATTCTTACGTTTGGGGGTTAGATTTCTCACGTTTGGGGGTTAGTAATTCTTAAGTTCGGAGGTTAAACTTATTAGGTCTAGGGGTTTGTTTTGTTACAGTTGGGGGTTAGCAACTTTTACGTTTGGGGGTTAGTAATTATTAGGTTTGGGGGTTGAAATTGTCACGTTTGAGGGGTAAGTAATTCTAACGTTTATTGGTTAGATTTCTTACGTTCGGAGGTTAGTTATTCTTACGTTTGGGAGTTAGATTTCATACGTTTGAGGGTGAGTTATTCTTATGTTTGGCGGTTAGATTTCGTACGTTTGCAGGTTAGTAATTCTTTCGTTTGGGATATTGTAATTTTTTACCTTTGGCGGTTAGTTTTCTTACCTTTGGGGGTTAGTAATTCTTACGTTTGGGGGTTAGTAATTCTTAAGTTTAAAAATTAGAAACTTACGTTTGGCTTTAGTAATTTTAACGGTTAAGGGTTAGATTTCTTACGTTTGAGGGTTAGTAATTCTTACGTTTGATGGTTAAAATTTCTTACGTTCGCGGGTTATTAATTCTAACGTTTGGAGGTTAGACTTATTAGGTCTAGGGGTTAGTTTTCTTATTGTTGGGGGTTAGCAATTCTTACGTTTGGCGGTTAGATTTCTTACGTTTGGAGTTTAGTAATTTCTTACGTTTGGGGGTCAGACTTTTTACGTTTGGGGGTAAGTAATTCTTACGTTTAAGGGTTAGTAATTACTACGTTTGGGGGTTAGATTTGTTACGTTCGGAGGTTAGTAATTTTCACGTTTGGGGGTTAGATTTCTTACGTTTGGAGGTGAGATTTCTAATCTTTTGGGGCTGAGTAATTGTTACGTTTAAGGGTTAGATTTCTTATGTTTGGGGGTTAGTAGTTCTTACGATTGGGGGTCAGACTTTTTACGTTTGGGGGTTAGATTCCTTACATTTGGGAGTTAGATTTCTTACCTTTGGGGGTTTGTAATTCTTACGTTTGGGGGTTAGATTTCTTACCTTTGGGAGTTAGTAATGCCTAAGTTTGGAGGTTAGACTTATTAGGTCTAGGGGTTAGTTTTCTTTATCGTGGGGGGTTAGCAATTTTTATGTTTTTCGGTTAGATTTCTTACGTTTTGGGGTTAGTAATTCTTAGGTTTAAGGGTTAGATTTTATTTACGTTTTGGGGTTTGTAATTCTTGCGTTTGAGGGTTAGTAATTCTTACGTTTGGGGGTTAAATTTATTACGTTTGGGGGTTAGTAATTCTTACGTTTGGGGGTTAGATTTCTTACGTTCGGGAGTTAGATTTCTTACCTTTGGGGGTTAGTAATTCTTACGTTTGGGAATTAGAAACTTACGTTTTGCATTAGTAATTTTAACATTTAAGGGTTAGATTTCTTACGTTTGAGGGTTAGTAACTCTTACGGTTGATGGTTAGTTTTTTTACATTTCGGTGTTAGTAATTCTTACGTTTTGGGGTTAGTAATTCTTACGTTTGAAGGTTAGAATTCTTTCGTTTGAGGGTTAGTAATTCCTAAGTTTGGGGGTTGGATTTGTTACGTTTGGGGATTAGTAATTCCTACGTTAGGGCTTTAGATTTTTTACGTTTGGTAGTTTTTAATTCTTTTGTTTCGGGGTTAGATTTTTATACGTTTGAAGGTTAGTAATTCTTACGTTTAAGGGTTATTTTTTTACGTTTCTAGTTAATGATTGTTAAGTTTTAGGGGTTAGATTTCTTACTTTTAGGGGTTAGTTATTCTTATGTTTGGGGGTATGTAATTCTAACGTTTGGGGGTTAGTAATTTTTACGTTTAGGGGATAGATTTCTTACGCTTCGGGTTTTGGAATTTTATTACGCTTGGGGGTTAGATTTCTTACGTTTGGAGGTTAGCAATTCTTACGTTTAATGGTTTTGATTTTTTTACGTTTGGAGGTTAGTAATTTTTACGTTTTGGGTGTTACAGTTTTTATGTTTGAGGGTTAGTAATTTTAACGTTTAGATGTTAGATTTCTTACCTTTTGGGGGCTAGTAATTCTTACGTTTAAGGGTTAAATTTTTTACGCTTGGTGGTTTGTTAATCTTACGTTTGGGGATTAGATTTCTTACGTTTGGAGTTTAGTAATTCTTACGTTTGGGGTTAGTAATTACTACGTTTGGGGGTTAGATTTCTTACGTTCGGGGGCTAGTAATTTTTACGTTTGGGGGTTAGATTTCTTACGGTTAGGGGTTAGATTTCTTACGTTTGGGGGTTAGATTTTGTTATGTTTAGGGGTGACTAATTGTTACGTTTAAGGGTTAGATTTCTTACGATTGGGGGTTAGTAATTTTTACGATTGGGAGGTCAGACTTTTTACGTTTGTGGTTTAGACTTCTTACGGTTAGGGGTTAGATTTCTTACGTTTGAGGGTTAGTAATTCTTACGTCTGATGGTTAGATTTCTTACGTTCGAGCGTTTGTAATTCTCTTTTTTGGGGGGTTAGTTTTCTTACGTTTCGGTGTTAGTAATTCTTACGTTTTGGGGTTAGTAATTCTTAGGTTTGGGGGTTAGATTTTTCTTGCGTTTCGGGGTTTGTAATTCTTGCGTTTGAGGGTTATTAATCCTTACGTTTGGGGGTTAAATATATTACGTTTGGGGGTTAGTAATTCTTACGTTTGGGGGTTAGATTTCTTACCTTTGGGTGTTAGTAATTCTTACGTTTGGGAATTAGAAACTTACGTTTGGCATTGGTAATTTTTACGTTTAAGGGTTAGATTTCTTACGTTTGAAGGTTAGTAATTCTTACGTTTGATGGTTAGATCTCTTACGTTCGGGCGTTTGTAATTTTTTCTTTGGGGTGGGGGTTAGATTTGTTTCGTTTGGGGATTAATAATAACTACGTTAGGGCTTTAGATTTTTTACGTTTGGTAGTTTTTAATTCTTTTGTTTCAGGGTTAGATTTCTTACGTTTGGGGGTTAGTAATTCTTACGTTTAAGGGTTATTTTTTTTACGTTTATTGTTGATGATTGTTAAGTTTAGGGGTTAGATTACTTACTCTTAGGAGTTAGTTATTCTTATGTTTGGGGGTATGTAATTCTAACGTTTGGGGGTTAGTAATTTTTACGTTTAGAGGTTAGATTTCTTACGTTTTCGGTCTGGTAATTCTTACGTTTAGGGGATAGATTTCTTACGCCTCGGGTTTTGGAATTTTATTACGTTTGGGGGTTAGATTTCTTACGTTTGGAGGTTAGCATTTCTTACGTTTAATGGTTTTGATTTCTTACATTTGGGGGTTAGTAATTTTTACGTTTTGGGTGTTACATTTTTTATGTTTGAGGGTTAGTAATTTTTACGTTTAGATGTTAGATTTCTTACCTTTTGGGGGCTAGTATTTCTTACGTTTAAGGGTTAAATTTTTTACGCTTGGTGGTTTGTTTTTCTTACGTTTTGGGATTAGATTTCTTACGTTTGGAGTTTAGTAATTCTTACGTTTGGGGGTTAGTAATTACTACGTTTGGGGGTTAGATTTCTTACGTTCGGGGGCTAGTAATTTTTACGTTTGGGGGTTAGATTTCTCACGTTTGGGGGTTAGTAATTCTTACAATTGGGGGTCAGACTTTTTACGTTTGGGGGTTAGATTTCTTACGTTTGGGGGTTAGTAATTCTTACGTTTGGGGGTTAGATTTCTTACGTTTGGGGGTTAGTAATTCTTACGTTTGGAGGTTAGACTTATTACCTCTAGGGGTTACTTTTGTTACAGTTGGGGGTTAGCAACTTTTACGTTTGGGGGTTGAAATTGTCACGTTTGAGGGGTAAGTAATTCTAACGTTTATTGGTTAGATTGCCTACATTCGGAGGTTAGTAATTCTTACGTTTGGGGGTTAGATTTCATACGTTTGGGGGTTAGTTATTCTTATGTTTGGCGGTTAGGTTTCTTACGTTTGCAGGTTAGTAATTCTTTCGTTTGGGATATTGTAATTTTTTACCTTTGGCGGTTAGTTTTCTTACCTTTGGGGGTTAGTAATTCGTACGTTTGGGGGTTAGATTTCTCACGTTTGGGGGTGAGCAATTCTTAAGTTTGGAAATTAGAAACTTACGTTTGGCATTAATAATTTAAACGTTTAACGGTTAGATTTCTTACGTTTGAGGTTTAGTAATTCTTATGTTTGATGGTTAGATTTCTTACGTTCGGTGGTTACTAATTCTAACGTTTGGAGGTTAGACTTATTAGGTCTAGGGGTTAGTTTTCTTATTGTTGGGAGTTAGAAATTCTTACGTTTGACGGTTAGATTTCTTACGTTTGGAGTTTAGTAATTCTCACGTTTGTGGGTTAGTAATTACTACGTCTGGGGGTTAGATTTCTTACGTTCGGGGGTTAGTAATTATTACGTTTGGGGGATAGATTTCTTACGGTTAGGGGATAGATTTCTTACGTTTGGGGGTTAGATTTCTTATCTTTTGGGGCTGAGTAATTCTTACGTTTAAGGGTTAGATTTCTTACGTTTGGGGGTTAGTAATTGTTACGATTGGGGGTCAGACTTTTTACGCTTTCAGGTTAGATTCCTTACGTTTGGGGGTTAGTAATTCTTACGTTTGGGGGTTAGTAATTCTTACGTTTGGAGGTTAGAGTTATTACGTCTAGGGGTTAGTTTTCTTACAGTTGGGGGTTAGCACCTTTTACGTTTGGGGGTTAGATTTCTTACGTTTGGGGGTTAGTAATTATTAGTTTTGGGGGTTGAAATTGTCACGTTTGAGGGGTAAGTAATTCTAACGTTTGTTGGTTTAATTTCTTACGTTCGGAGGTTAGTAATTCTTACATTTGGGGGTTAGATTTCATACGTTTGGGGGTTAGTTATTCTTATGTTTGGCGGTTAGGTTTCTTACGTTTGCAGGTTAGTAATTCGTTCGTTTGGGATATTGTAATTTTTTACGTTTGGCGGTTAGTTTTCTTATCTTTGGGGGTTTGTAATTCTTACGTTTGGGGGTTAGTAATTCTTAAGTTTGGAAATTAGAAACTTACGTTTGGCATTAGTAATTTTAACGTTTAAGGGTTAGATTTTTTTTACGTTTGAGGGTTAGTAATTCTTACGTTTGATAGTTAGATTTCTTACGTTCGGGGGTTACTAATTTTAACTTTTATACCGCCTTGACATAATAATTCAACGTTTAAACACTTGCTGAAGTATTAAATGCAGAAGTTAGGAGGAAAACACAAACGAGGAGCTCGAGGATCAGTGGAAGAAGAAGAACTATCGACACTTAAAAGAGCCAACATGGCGGAATGTCAGGAAGAAGAGGCCGCGGAGTTAGTGGAAGCGACAAATGAAGCAATAAACATCGAAGGTGAGCCCAGTAATGCAGAACTAAGGGAGATGTTGGTAGATATTCAAATAAATACTTCAACTATCCTACGCGAAAACAAATCAATCAGAAGCGAAATGACCGATCTCAAGCGCACAATCCAACATCAAACAGATGATATAACCGCGTTGAAATCATCTCTAGAACATATAACGAAGCAGTACAACGAGGCAGAACGTGAGCTGGTGGCAGCAAGAAAGAAAATTCAAGAGCAGGAAGAAGAAATTGGTGAATTGTACGACCTTCAAGACAAACTAGAACAATACACGAGGAAAAACTCCCTAGAAATACATGGTGTACCAGAAAGCGCCTACACCGAGACGGAAGACGTGGTGCTAAAATTAGCGGAGGCCCTAGATGTATCGGTGGAACCAAAGGATATCGAAATATGTCACAAGCTGTACAGGAAGGGTAACAAACCAATTATTGTAAAATTCATAAGCCACAAGGTCAAAACAAATCTGTACAGGGCTAGGGCTAAGCTAAAAAATGTCAGAGTTTCTAACATCTTCCCGCAGTGCTCGTCGTCAACTCTAGTGCAAGCCGACAGAATTTTTTTAAACGAGAATCTTACCTCGTATAGGAAAAAAATAATGAATCGGGCAAACGAGATGCGGAGAAATAATGAATTGTTGAGTGTCTGGTCTATGGATGGATCAATATATGTCAAGACCTCTCCGCAGGGTAAGCCAGTCAGAATTAACGAGCTGGAAGACTTAGATTATCTTTAAACGTTCAATTGTCTGGCCAAAGAGGACAAAAACTGTTACTTACATTTGGGACAGGAACAAAAAACGCAAATTTCGGAGAAGAAGAAGGGAAACGCTCATAAACTACTTTAATTTACGTTTTTGTATAATTTTAGTTTTGTTTTGCTTCTGTATTATTTTTTTTTTCTAATTTGCATATATATTTTTCTTGTCTTTTTTTTGTTTTTTATTGTAATGCAAGAGAAGGCAAAATACGATATACTTTCTCTAAACGTAAGGGGAATAAGAGATCAAGCCAAACGGAGGAGCATTTTTCTATATCTCAAAGATCATAACTCAAAAATTTATTTCTTACAAGAAACTTACTCTCAACCAGAAGATGAAATTATTTGGAAAAGCGAATGGGGAGGTGAAATATTTTTCTCTCACGGAACCAGGCATAGTAAAGGTGTTTGCATTCTTTTACACCCTACGGTGCAAAATAAGATCGATTACTCATTCAGTGACAAGGCTGGAAGAATCGTGCTAATTACTTGTGTTCTGAATTCTCTAAAATTATCACTGGTGAATATTTATGCCCCGAATAGCCAAAGTGAACAATTAGAATTCTTACAAAACTTGAACAATTGCCTTATCGACAAGTCAGAAATTTCCACGCTTATTGTAGGTGGCGACTGGAATTGCACACTATCAAAGATAGATAAAATTGGTGGCACAATTTGGAAACCAACAAATTATCGAAACCTGATTTTGACAACTATGGACGCTTTCGATCTCGTAGATATTCAAAGATTACGTCACCCGAGGCTACGTAAATACTCTTATGAATCAAAAGTGTTAAAACTGAAATCCAGAATAGACTTTTTCCTAGTTGCCAAAAATCTGACACAACATGTGAAGAAAAGTGAAATTTATCCTTCTATAGCACCGGATCATCGAGCAATTTACATTTCTTTGTCTTGGACAACTGAAAAGTCTAGAGGACCCGGACTTTGGAAATTCAACAACACTTTACTGAAAGATGAATATTATGTGTCTAAAATCCGTGAAACGTACTCCCGCACACGCGCTGTTTACTCCGATTTGGCAGACGCTCGGCTTCTTTGGGAAATGTTAAAAATGGAAATCAGAGCGGCAACCATTGCTTATAGTAAAAAGAAAGCTAAAGCGACCACTAATAGAGAATTGGAAATTAGGAGACAACTCGAAATTCTGGACCGCAATATTTGCGACAACTTTAACTCTCCCATTATCACGCACATCCTAAATGAATATGAAGATCTCAAAATGGATCTCCAATCTATTTACGAGGAGAAAGGGAGGGCAGCTATTTTTAGATCGAAATGTCGCTGGGTCGAAAAGGGCGAACGTCCAACAAAGTACTTTTTCAATCTGGAGAAAAGAAACTACAACAGGAAGACCATCACTGAACTGCGAATAGAAAGTGAAACAGTAACAAACAACGAGACTCAGATATTAGAAGCTATCGAAAACTATTATAGCGAATTGTACGCTTCAGCAAATAATTCACAGGAAAATAATGTTGATGAATTCACCGAACATTTAAAAATTCCAAAACTATCAGATGCAGACAGGGATAGCATAGAAGGTCCATTATCTTATGAAGAATGCAAAAAAGCTTTAGACACTTTTCAAAACAACAAAGCTCCAGGAGAAGATGGTTTCACGGTTGAATTTTATGCGTTTTTTTTCGATCTGCTAGGACACGATCTTGTTGCTAGTTTCAATGCGGCCTACGATGCAAATGAACTCACCATTTCACAACGAAGAGGCGTTATTACTTTAATTCCCAAGGAAGATGGCTCGCTACTAGAACTTTCAAACTGGAGACCGGTAACACTGCTAAATGTTGATTGCAAGATAGCAACTAAGGCAATAGCAAGGAGAATAGAACCATTATTACCAAATCTAGTGCACACTGATCAAACCGGTTTTATCAAAGGAAGATATATCGGGGAAAATATTAGGCTAATAATCGACATAATGGAACATACGAAGTCAGAAAGCATACCTGGCATTCTAGTATCTCTAGACTTTCGGAAAGCTTTTGATTCTCTAGAATGGTCGTTCATGATGAAAGCACTGGATATATTCAATTTCGGAAAGGGTATTAAACGATGGATCAGCACATTCTATACAAAAATTGAGAGCGCGGCGATAAACAATGGTTTCATGACCAACTGGTTTAGACCGTCAAGAGGAGTGCGACAGGGGTGTCCCCTTTCTCCGTACTTATTTGTGCTTTCCACGGAGATATTATCCAGTAAAATCAGACAAGAACCAAGTATAACAGGAATCAAAATATTCGGGCACGAAATCAAACTGAGCCAATTCGCGGACGACACAAACCTTTTCTGTGCAGATTTGATCTCTGTTGAAAATGCTTTGAAAACGGTGGGAGATTTTGGGAGGCTAGCGGGTCTCAAGTTAAACATAAAGAAATCGAAAGCAATTTGGTTGGGAAAATGGGAAAAAAACAAAAGTTATCCTTTACAACTAAAATGGTTGCATAGTCCGGTTCGCCTCTTAGGAATTCATGTCTCTTATGATGAGAAGGGTAACAATGAACTGAATTTTAATCTGAAAATACGAAAACTTCAAACAAAACTGGATATGTGGAGATCAAGAGACCTTACACTATTTGGGAAGGTACTGATAATTAAGTCCTTAGGATTGTCTCAATTAATTTATTCAGCTTCAATTCTTAATGTTCCCGAAGATATCGCAAGCACAGTGAAAACAAAGCTTTTTAGTTTCTTATGGAAAAACAAAAGGGATAAAATTAAACGAACTGGGCTCTACCAGGATCCGGGGAGAGGCGGAATACGTATGGTAGACATCGACATAATGTTTAAGGCTCTAAAATTAGCCTGGATTCCAAGATTACTGACTCCAGGGAACCAAAATTGGAAAACAGTTCCTAATTATTACCTAAGAAAATTCGGAGGTTTGAACTTTTTACTGAGGTGTAACTACGATGCGAAATACATAAAATCTATTCCATTGTTTTACCGAAATATTCTAGTATACTTCAGTGAATTAAAAACTCTTTACAGCTTTGATCAAGCACAAAATATAATTCTATTCAACAACAAAGAAATACTTGTTGACAGTAAAACCATTTTTATCAGGGAATGGTTTAAAAAAGGTATCCTGTCAATACAAGATCTTTTAAACAATACCGGTCAACCAATGTCCTACCAGGAATTTACGAATAAGTATTCCTGTAAAACTAACTTTCTCCAATACTATCAAGTTATTAGCGCTATCCCAAAGCACTTATTAGCCAAAGCAAAATCAACGAAGCCAATTAACAAAGAGTCATATTCTGATAATAATCTTAGTCTACAATTAAATGAATCGATAACTCTATATCTAAACAAAATCAAGACTAGCGACTTCTACAGGTTATTATGCACAAAAATCCACACGACAGGTCATTCTGGGCCACAGAAATGGAGCAAAGATCTTCCCTTGGATGAAGATAAATGGGAAAAAATATTCACCTCCCTAAAAACCGTCTGTAGAGAGACCAAATTAAAGGAATTTCAATATAAATTAATCCACCGAATTGTAGTCACCAAAAAGGAACTTTACCGCTACGGAATCAAGGAAGATGATGAATGTATATATTGTGGTGAAAAAGACTCTATTGATCATACTTTTAGAGATTGTCATTTCGTCAAGATTTTCATTCAACGGGTTATCAACTGGTTCAATATAGAAAACAAGGTCAAATTCAATCCGTCTAGCGAAGAAAGACTGTTTGGCATCCTCTCGGACTTGCATGAAAAGGCACTAGTGAGGAAATTCAATTATACCATGTTATTTATGAGACACTATATTTACGCCAACAAACTACACAACAAACCAATTCTCCTCCAAGACTTCGTTGATAAAATGATAATTAAATACAGAATTGAAATACTATAAAATACACAGGAAAAAAAACTCCTCTGACTTGATCAATGGAACTTATTACCTCTTGCGTTATTTCCTTTTTTTCTTTTTTTTTTGGTGTTTATGTGTGTGTGTGTGTGTGTGTGCGCGCGTGATGTATTAGAATTGTAAGTAGTGTAAGCATTGTAATTATTAGTAGTACGAGCATTGTATGGTATTGATAGTATAGCAGTATAGCTAATATTGTAAATAATGCAAGTATAGTGAATATTGTTAGTAATATTTAGTATCAGTAGTGTTTAGTACTGTAAACATTTCATATATGTTGTAAGACAAAAAAAAAAAAAAATAAAATAAAAATAATTAAAAAAAAAAAAAAAAAAAAAACTTTTGGAGGTTAGATTTAGCAGGTCTAGGGGTTAGTTTTCTTATTGTTGGGGGTTAGCAATTCTTACATTTGGCGGTTAGATTTCTTACGTTTGGAGTTTAGTAATTCTTACGTTTGGGGGTTAGTAATTACTACGTTTGGGGGTTAGATTTCTTACGTTCGGGGGTTAGTAATTTTTACGGTTAGAGGTTAGATTTCTTACGTTTGGGGGTTAGATTTCTTATCTTTTGTGGCTGAGTAATTCTTACGTTTAAGGGTTAGATCTCTTACGTTTGGGGGTTAGTAATTACTACGTTTTGGGGTTAGTAATTCTTACGTGTGGAGGTTACACTTATTACCTCTAGGGGTTAGTTTTCTTACAGTTGGGGGTTAGCAACTTTTACGTTTAGGGGTTAGATTTTTTACGTTTAGGGGTTAGTAATTATTAGGTTTGGGGGTTGAAATTGTCACGTTTGAGGGGTAAGTAATTCTAACGTTTATTGGTTAGATTTCTTACGTTCGGAGGTTAGTTCTTCTTACGTTTGGGGGTTGGATTTCATGCGTTTGGGGGTGAGTTATTCTTATGTTTGGCGGTTAGGTTTCTTACGTTTGGGGGTTAGTAATTCTTAAGTTGGGAAAATTAGAAACTTAGGTTTGGCATGAGAAATATTAACGGTTAAGGGTTAGGTTTTTTACGTTTGAGGGTTAGTAATTCTTACGTTTGATGGTTAGATTTCCTACGTTCGGGGGTTACTAATTCTAACGTTTGGAGGTTAGACTTTTTAGGTCTAAGGGTTAGTTTTCTTATTGTTGGAGGTTAGCAATTCTTACGTTTGGCGGTTAGATTTCTTACGTTTGGAGTTTAGTAATTCTTAAGTTTGGGGGTCAGACTTTTTACGTTTGGGGGTTAGATTCCTTACGTTTGGAAGTTAGTAATTCTTACGTTTGGAGGTTAGTAATTACTACGTTTGGGGGTTAGATTTCTTACGTTCGGGGGTTAGTAATTTTTTACGTTTGGGGGTTAGATTTCTTACGGTTAGGGGTTAGATTTCTTACGTTTGGGGGTTAGATTTCTTATCTGTTGGGGCTGAGTAATTGTTACGTTTAAGGGTTAGATTTCTTACGTTTGGGGATTCTTAATTTTTACGATTGGGGCTCAGACTTTTTACGTTTTGGGGTTAGATTCCTTACGTTTGGGGGTTAGATTTCTTACCTTTGGGGGTTAGTAATTCTTACGTTTGGGGGTTAGATTTCTCACGTTTGGGGGTTAGTAATTCTTAAGTTCGGAGGTTAAACTTATTAGGTCTAGGGGTTTGTTTTGTTACAGTTGGGGGTTAGCAACTTTTACGTTTGGGGGTTAGTAATTATTAGGTTTGGGGGTTGAAATTGTCACGTTTGAGGGGTAAGTAATTCTAACGTTTATTGGTTAGATTTCTTACGTTCGGAGGTTAGTTATTCTTACGTTGTTAGATTTCATACGTTTGAGGGTGAGTTATTCTTATGTTTGGCGGTTAGATTTCTTACGTTTGCAGGTTAGTAATTCTTTCGTTTGGGATATTGTAATTTTTTACCTTTGGCGGTTAGTTTTCTTACCTTTGGGGGTTAGTAATTCTTACGTTTGGGGGTTAGTAATTCTTAAGTTTAAAAATTAGAAACTTACGTTTGGCTTTAGTAATTTTAACGGTTAAGGGTTAGATTTCTTACGTTTGAGGGTTAGTAATTCTTACGTTTGATGGTTAAAATTTCTTACGTTCGCGGGTTATTAATTCTAACGTTTGGAGGTTAGACTTATTAGGTCTAGGGGTTAGTTTTCTTATTGTTGGGGGTTAGCAATTCTTACGTTTGGCGGTTAGATTTCTTACGTTTGGAGTTTAGTAATTTCTTACGTTTGGGGGTCAGACTTTTTACGTTTGGGGGTAAGTAATTCTTACGTTTAAGGGTTAGTAATTACTACGTTTGGGGGTTAGATTTGTTACGTTCGGAGGTTAGTAATTTTCACGTTTGGGGGTTAGATTTCTTACGTTTGGAGGTGAGATTTCTAATCTTTTGGGGCTGAGTAATTGTTACGTTTAAGGGTTAGATTTCTTATGTTTGGGGGTTAGTAGTTCTTACGATTGGGGGTCAGACTTTTTACGTTTGGGGGTTAGATTCCTTACATTTGGGAGTTAGATTTCTTACCTTTGGGGGTTTGTAATTCTTACGTTTGGGGGTTAGATTTCTTACCTTTGGGAGTTAGTAATGCCTAAGTTTGGAGGTTAGACTTATTAGGTCTAGGGGTTAGTTTTCTTTATCGTGGGGGGTTAGCAATTTTTATGTTTTTCGGTTAGATTTCTTACGTTTTGGGGTTAGTAATTCTTAGGTTTAAGGGTTAGATTTTATTTACGTTTTGGGGTTTGTAATTCTTGCGTTTGAGGGTTAGTAATTCTTACGTTTGGGGGTTAAATTTATTACGTTTGGGGGTTAAATTTATTACGTTTGGGGGTTAGTAATTCTTACGTTTGGGGGTTAGATTTCTTACGTTTGGGAGTTAGATTTCTTACCTTTGGGGGTTAGTAATTCTTACGTTTGGGAATTAGAAACTTACGTTTTGCATTAGTAATTTTAACATTTAAGGGTTAGATTTCTTACGTTTGAGGGTTAGTAACTCTTACGGTTGATGGTTAGTTTTTTTACATTTCGGTGTTAGTAATTCTTACGTTTGAAGGTTAGAATTCTTTCGTTTGAGGGTTAGTAATTCCTAAGTTTGGGGGTTGGATTTGTTACGTTTGGGGATTAGTAATTCCTACGTTAGGGCTTTAGATTTTTTACGTTTGGTAGTTTTTAATTCTTTTGTTTCGGGGTTAGATTTTTATACGTTTGAAGGTTAGTAATTCTTACGTTTAAGGGTTATTTTTTTACGTTTCTAGTTAATGATTGTTAAGTTTTAGGGGTTAGATTTCTTACTTTTAGGGGTTAGTTATTCTTATGTTTGGGGGTATGTAATTCTAACGTTTGGGGGTTAGTAATTTTTACGTTTAGGGGATAGATTTCTTACGCTTCGGGTTTTGGAATTTTATTACGCTTGGGGGTTAGATTTCTTACGTTTGGAGGTTAGCAATTCTTACGTTTAATGGTTTTGATTTTTTTACGTTTGGAGGTTAGTAATTTTTACGTTTTGGGTGTTACAGTTTTTATGTTTGAGGGTTAGTAATTTTAACGTTTAGATGTTAGATTTCTTACCTTTTGGGGGCTAGTAATTCTTACGTTTAAGGGTTAAATTTTTTACGCTTGGTGGTTTGTTAATCTTACGTTTGGGGATTAGATTTCTTACGTTTGGAGTTTAGTAATTCTTACGTTTGGGGTTAGTAATTACTACGTTTGGGGGTTAGATTTCTTACGTTCGGGGGCTAGTAATTTTTACGTTTGGGGGTTAGATTTCTTACGGTTAGGGGTTAGATTTCTTACGTTTGGGGGTTAGATTTTGTTATGTTTAGGGGTGACTAATTGTTACGTTTAAGGGTTAGATTTCTTACGATTGGGGGTTAGTAATTTTTACGATTGGGAGGTCAGACTTTTTACGTTTGTGGTTTAGACTTCTTACGGTTAGGGGTTAGATTTCTTACGTTTGAGGGTTAGTAATTCTTACGTCTGATGGTTAGATTTCTTACGTTCGAGCGTTTGTAATTCTCTTTTTTGGGGGGTTAGTTTTCTTACGTTTCGGTGTTAGTAATTCTTACGTTTTGGGGTTAGTAATTCTTAGGTTTGGGGGTTAGATTTTTCTTGCGTTTCGGGGTTTGTAATTCTTGCGTTTGAGGGTTATTAATCCTTACGTTTGGGGGTTAAATATATTACGTTTGGGGGTTAGTAATTCTTACGTTTGGGGGTTAGATTTCTTACCTTTGGGTGTTAGTAATTCTTACGTTTGGGAATTAGAAACTTACGTTTGGCATTGGTAATTTTTACGTTTAAGGGTTAGATTTCTTACGTTTGAAGGTTAGTAATTCTTACGTTTGATGGTTAGATCTCTTACGTTCGGGCGTTTGTAATTTTTTCTTTGGGGTGGGGGTTAGATTTGTTTCGTTTGGGGATTAATAATAACTACGTTAGGGCTTTAGATTTTTTACGTTTGGTAGTTTTTAATTCTTTTGTTTCAGGGTTAGATTTCTTACGTTTGGGGGTTAGTAATTCTTACGTTTAAGGGTTATTTTTTTTACGTTTATTGTTGATGATTGTTAAGTTTAGGGGTTAGATTACTTACTCTTAGGAGTTAGTTATTCTTATGTTTGGGGGTATGTAATTCTAACGTTTGGGGGTTAGTAATTTTTACGTTTAGAGGTTAGATTTCTTACGTTTTCGGTCTGGTAATTCTTACGTTTAGGGGATAGATTTCTTACGCCTCGGGTTTTGGAATTTTATTACGTTTGGGGGTTAGATTTCTTACGTTTGGAGGTTAGCATTTCTTACGTTTAATGGTTTTGATTTCTTACATTTGGGGGTTAGTAATTTTTACGTTTTGGGTGTTACATTTTTTATGTTTGAGGGTTAGTAATTTTTACGTTTAGATGTTAGATTTCTTACCTTTTGGGGGCTAGTATTTCTTACGTTTAAGGGTTAAATTTTTTACGCTTGGTGGTTTGTTTTTCTTACGTTTTGGGATTAGATTTCTTACGTTTGGAGTTTAGTAATTCTTACGTTTGGGGGTTAGTAATTACTACGTTTGGGGGTTAGATTTCTTACGTTCGGGGGCTAGTAATTTTTACGTTTGGGGGTTAGATTTCTTACGGTTAGGGGTTAGATTACTTACGTTTGGGGGTTAGATTTTGTTATGTTTAGGGGTGACTAATTGTTACGTTTAAGGGTTAGATTTCTTACGATTGGGGGTTAGTAATTTTTACGATTGGGAGGTCAGACTTTTTACGTTTGTGGGTTAGTAATTCTAACGTTTGGAGGTTAGACTTATTACTTCTAGGGGCTAGTTTTCCTACGGTTGGGGGTTAGCAACTTTTACGTTTGGGGGTTAGTAATTCCAACGTTTGGAGGGTAGACTTATTACTTTTAGGGGTTAGTTTTCTTACGGTTGGGGGTTAGCAATTGTTTCGTTTGCGGTCAGATTTCTTACGTTTTGGGGTAAGTAATTCTTAGGTTTAAGAGTTAGTATTTTTTACGTTTCGGGGTAGATTTGTTACGTTTGTGGGCTAGTAATTATTATGTTTGGGGGTTAGTTTTTATACGGTTGCAGGTTAGTAATTCTTACGTTTGGAGGTTAAATTCTTTCACGTTTCAGGGTTTGTAATTTTTGCGTTTGAGGGGTAGTAATTCTTAAGTTTGGGCGTTAGTAATTCTTACGTTCGGGGGTTAGTAATTATAACGTTTGGAGGTTAGACTTATTAGGTCTATGGGTTAGTTTTCTTATTGTTGGGGGTTAGCAATCTTACGTTTGGCGGTTAGATTTCTTACGTTTGGGGGTTAGTAATTCTTACGTTTAGGGGTTAGATTTGTTACTTTTGAGGATTAGGAATTCTTACGTTTGGTTTATAACTTTATTGTGTTTTGGGGGTAGTTTCGTTACGTTTAGGGGTTAGTAATTCTTACGTTTGGAAGTTAGTTACGTTCGCAGGTTAGTGATTCTTACGTTTGGGGGTATTTTTTTCTTTACGTTTGGGAGTTAGATTTCTATTGTAGAGGTTAGTAATTTTTACGTTTAGGGGTTAGATTTCTTACGTTTAGGGGCTAGTAACACTTACGTTTAAGGGTTAGATTTCTTACGCTTAAGGGTTAGTAATTTTTACCTTTATGGGTTAGATTTTTCACTTTTTTGGGTTAGTAATTCTTAAGTTTAAGTGGTTAGTTTTCTTACGCTTAGAGTTAATAATTGTTACGTTTAGAAGTTAGATTTCTTACGCTTAGGGGTAAGTAATTCTTACTTTTGGGGGTTAGATTTCTTACGTTCGGGCGTTTGTAATTCTTACATTTGGAGGTTGGATTTTTTACATTTGGGTGTTAGTATTTTTTACGTTTGGGGGTTAGATTTGTTTCGTATGGGAGTTAGTAATTGTTAAGTTAAGGGTTGGATTTGATACGTTTGGTTGTTATTAATTCTTACTTTTCAGGGTTAGATTTCTTACGTTTGGGGTTTAGTAATATTTACGTTTAAGGGTTAGATTTCTTACGTGTAGGGTTTAGCATTTCTTATGTTTGGGGGTGAGTAATTTTTACGTTTGGGGATATTTTTCTCCTTACGTTTGGGGGTTAGGTTTTTATTGTGGAGGTTAGTAATTTTTACGCTTAGGGGTTAGATTTCTTACGTTTGGGGGCTAGTAACTCTTACGTTTATAGGTTAGATTTCTTACGCTTAGGGGTTAGTAATTCTTACTTTTGGGGGTTAGATTTCTTAATTTTTTGGGTTAGTAATTCTTAAGTTCAAGGATTAGTTTTCTTACGTTTAGAGTTAATAATTGTTACGTTAAGAGGTTAGATTTCTTACGCTTAGGGGTTAGTAATTCTTACGTTTGGGTGTTAGATTTCTTACGTTTGGAGGTTAGTAATTCTTACGTTTGGGGGTTAGATTTCGTGTGTTTGGAGGTTAGTATTTTTTACGTTTGGGGGTGAAATTTCTTGCGTTTGGGGTTTAGTTCATCTTACGTTTGAGAGTTAAGTTTTCTACATATAGGGTTAATAGTTCATACGTCTGGGTGTTAGATTTGGGGTTAGTTATTCTTACGTTTGGGGGTTACATTTTGTTACGTTTATGGGTTAGTAATTCTTACGTTTTTGGGTTACATTTTTTACGTTTGAAGGTTGGTAATTTTTACGCTTGGGTGTTAGATTTCTTCCGTTTGGGGGTTAGTAGTTCTTACTTTGGGGGTAAATTTTCTTACGTTTATGGGTTAGTAATTCTTACGTTTGAATATTAGTTTTCTTTCGTTTGAGGGTTAGTTCTTATTACGTTTAGGGTTTAGATTTCTTACTTTTAAGGGTTAGTAATTCATACCTTTGGTTGTTTTTAATTCTTACCTTTAAGGGTTAGATTTTTTACGTTTGGGGGATAGTAGTTCCTACGTTTGAGGGTTAGTTTACTTACGTTTGGGGGTTAGTATTTCTTACGTTTGGAAGTTGGATTTTTTACGTTTGGGGCTTATTAATTCTTTCGATTGAGGGGTTTTTAATTCTTACGTTTGACGGTTAGATTTCTTACGTTTAGGGCTTAGTAATTGTTACGTTTTGGGGTTAGTAATACTTACGTATAAGGGTTAGATTTCTTACGTGTAGGGGTTAGCATTTCTTATGTTTGGGGGTTTTTAATTCTTACGTTTTGGGGGTATTTTTCTCCTTACGTTTGGGGGTTAGATTTCTATTGTGGAGGTTAGTAATTTTTACGTTTAGGGGTTAGATTTCTTACGTTTGGGGGTTAGTAATTCTTGCCTTTAGGGGTAAGATTTCTTACTTTTTTGGGTTAGTAATTCTTAAGTTTAAGGGTTAGTTTTCTTATGTTTAGAGTTAATAATTGTTACGTTTGGGGATTAGTTTTCTTACGTTTGGAGGTTAGTAATTCTTACGTTTGGGGGTTAGATTTCGTGTGTTTGGAGGTTAGTATTTTTTACGGTTGGGGGTTAGATTTCGTACGTTTGGGGGTGAAATTTCTTGCGTTAGGGGTTTAGTAATTCTTACGTTTAGGAGTTAAGTTTTTACATATAAGGTAAATAGTTCATACGTCTGGGTGTTAGATTTGGGGTTAGTTATTCTTACGTTTGGGGGTTACATTTTTTACGTTTGGGTGTAAGCAATTCTTACGTTTGGGGGTTAGTAATTCTTACGTTTTTGGGTTACATTTTTGACGTTTGAAGGTTGGTAATTTCTACGCTTGGGTGTTAGATTTCTTCCGTTTGGGGGTTAGTAATTCTTACTTTGGGGGTTATTTTTCTTACGTTCATGGGTTAGTAATTCTTACGTTTGAATGTTAGTTTTCTTAAGTTTGAGGGTCAGTTCTTCTTACGTTTAGGGTTTAGATTTCTTAAGTTTTAGGGTTAGTAATTCGTACCTTTGGGTGTTAATAATTGTTACCTTTAAGGGTTAGATTTTTTACGTTTGGGGGATAGTAGTTCCTACGTTTGAGGGTTAGTTTACTTACGTTTGGGGGTTAGTATTTCTTACGTTTGGAAGTTGGATTTTTTACGTTTGGTGCTTATTAATTCTTACGATTAGGGGTTTGTAATTCTTACGTTTGACGGTTAGATTTCTTACGTTTGGGGGTTAGTAATTTTTACGTTTGATGGTTAGATTTCTTACGTTTGGGGGTTAGTAATTTTTACGTTTGATGGTTAGATTTCTTACGTTCGGGCGTTTGTAATTCTTACGTTTGGGGGTTGGATTTTTTACATTTTGGTGTTAGTATTTTTTACGTTTGGGGGTTAGTAATTCTTACGTTTGAAGGTTTGAAGGTTTTTGGGAGTTAGTAATTCTCAAGTTTGGGGGTTGGATTTGTTACGTTTGGTTGTTATTAATTCTTACTTTTCAGGGTTAGATTTCTTACGTTTGAGGGTTAGTAAGATTTACGTTTAAGGGTTAGATTTCTTACGTGTAGGGTTTAGCATTTCTTATGTTCGGGGGTTAGTAATTCTTACGTTTGGGGGTATTTTTCTCCTTACGTTTGGGGGTTAGATTTGTATTGTGGAGGTTAGTAATTTTTACGTTTAGGGGTTAGATTTCTTACGTTTGGGGGCTAATAACTCTTACGTTTAAGGGTTAGATTTCTTATGCTTAGGGGTTAGTAATTCTTACCTTTAGGGGTTAGATTTCTTACTTTTTTTGGTTAGTAATTCTTAAGTTTAAGGATTAGTTTTCTTACGTTTAGAGTTAATAATTGTTACGTTTAGGGGTTAGATTTCTTACGCTTAGGGGTTAGTGATTCTTACGTTTGGGGGTTAGATTTCTTGCGTTTGGAGGTTAGTAATTCTTACGTTTGGGGGTTAGATTTCTTACGTTT
Source organism: Pavona decussata (assembly GCF_977016875.1). Lineage (NCBI taxonomy): Eukaryota > Metazoa > Cnidaria > Anthozoa > Scleractinia > Agariciidae > Pavona > Pavona decussata. The sequence goes on from NW_028145758.1 coordinate 589,895, forward strand.
GGGGGTGAAATTTCTTGCGTTTGGGGTTTAGTAATTCTTACGTTTAAGGAGTAAGTTTTCTACATATAAGGTTAATAGTTCATACGTCTGGGTGTTAGGTTTGGGGTTAGTTATTCTCACGTTTGGGGGTTAAATTTCTTTGATAAGGTTAATAGTTCATATGTTTGGGTGTTAGATTTCTTACGTTTTGGGGTTAGTAATTCTTACGTTTGGGGGTTAGTAATTCTTACGTTTGGGGGTTGGATATCTTCCGTTTGGGGTTTAGTAATTGTTATGTTTGTGAGTTAGATTTCTTATGTTTATGGGCTAGGAATTAATACGTTTGGGGTTTGGATTTCTTACGCTTGGGGGTTAGTAAATATTAAGTTTAATGGCTAGATTTTTTATGTTTGGAGGTTAGTAATTGTTACGTTTAGGGGTTAGATTTCTCTCGTTTGGGGGTTAGTAACTCTTACGTTTAAGGGTTAGATTTCTTACGTTTAGGAGTCTGTAATTCTTACCTTTGATGGTAAGATTTTTTACGTTTGGGGGTTAGTAATTCTCACGTTTAGGGGTAGGATTTCTCAGGTTTAAAGGGTTATTAATTTGTACGCTTGGGGGTTAGATTTCGTACTTTCGTGGGTTAGGTTTCTTACGTTTTGGGGTTAGTAATTCTTACCTGTAAGGGTTAGATTTCTAACGTTTAGGAGTTAGTAATTCTTATGCTTGGAGATTAGTTTTGTTACGTTTGGGGTTGCTAATTCTTACGTTTGGGGGTTAGATTTCTTACGTTCGGGGGTAGTATTTCTTTTGTTTTAGGGTTAGTTTTTTTTTACCTTTGGGGGCTAGTAATTCTTACTTTTGGGGGTTAGCTTTCCTATGTTTTGGTGGTTAGTAATTCTTACGTTTGGGGATTAGATTTCTTACGTTTGGAAGTTAGTAATTCTTGTGTTTTTGGGGTTAGAGTTTTTACGTTAAGGAGGTATTATTTCTTACATTTAGGGGTTAGATTTTTTTACGTTTGGGGGTTTAGATTTTTTACGTTTGGGAGTTAGTAATTCTTACGTTTGGGTGTTAGATTTCTCACGTTTTGAGGATAGAAATTCTTACGTTTGGGTTTTAGATTTGTTACGTGTAGGGGTTAGCATTTCTTACGTTTGGGTGTTAGTAATTCTTACGTTTGAGGCTTTGTTTTTTTAGGTTTGAGGTTTTGTAATTCTTACGTTTGGGGGTTAGATTTCTCACCTTTGGGGGTTAGTAATTGTTACATTTGGGGGTTAGATTTTTTTACGTTTTGGGGTTAGTAATTCTAACGTTTGGGGGTTAGATTTCCTACTTTTGGGGTTAGTAATTCTTTTCTTTTGGCGGCAGAAAAAAAAACGTGCTGTGTGAAAAAGATAGAGCTGTAGTGAAAATACGCCAAAGCGAAAATAAAGCGCCTGAAACAAAATATAATTGAAGACTAGAAGAAAACTCTTTCTTCGGATTTGACACGAAATACTGTCTCGTGCCAGGAAATTAAAACAAATTGGCAATTGTTTAAGTTGAATCAGGGTTATTCAAGGCTATGTAGTTTCTATTTAAAAGTGTTTCGCCGAGAAAGAATGCGTTTCTTTTACCGATTTAATGCTGAAAATAAAGTAGAGAATTCCTCTGTGACGGTCAGTAGCAACTACACTATAGCCCAGCAACACAACCAACACCCTGATCAATCCCCGTTCGGAGGCTTTCTCGTATAAGATCCTCTGTAAACCACGAATTCTTAACGCTGCTTTTCATCCCAGATGAAAGCAAACTGACGGGCAGTCTCAAAACTAGCGTTTGATTTAATCAAAGATTATTACCCCTGCTAGGAACTTTTTTAAAGCAAAATAACCGAATTAGCGACCTAATTGTTCTTTTATAAGAGAAAGAGAAAAGAAAACATAAAAACTGAATTGATACTACCTTATTTTTCATACGCTCATCATCATCATTTTAGTCGATGCTGTCGTCATCATTCTCAGTAAAATCGTATAGTTGAACATATTTCTTCAAACAAAGGCTTTGCGTACACCACGGTCGCCAGAACGACGAAGGCTAATGTAAAAATCAGCCTCATGTTTTCTTGTCGACAATTTCTTTCTTTTCAGCTAAGCTCCGAACAAGATGTAACTATATTCACCACGAGTAAGTCAGCTTCCAAACGCTTGCTGCTCCTTTATAAAAGTTTGTGAAGCAGATGGCCGTCAATCGTTGGATAACAAATTCAATACACCTGATTATGGGAAAATTTGAAGGCAAACAGCTTAAGGAAAGTATATTTGAAGTTTTAGACACTGTTTTAACAGCTTTTTCATAACCTGCTAAAGTCTTAAAGCGTCAAAAAAATCCGTTTTACTTTAAGAAGCAAATAGATAAAATGAGATTGAACATTTTCAAATTGTATATAAAGACAGAGAATTATACTGAACAATCTATCGACGTTGTGAAAAGGTAATCCCCCCTAGAAATCAACTCAGTTTTGATTTTCCTTTCATTTATCATGTTGATAGCGTCAATGAGTTTGCTTTTACTGCGCAATTATATCACGACTGAATTATAAGATATTCCATTTACTTGACAAACGTTAAATTTAATTTGCTTTGTAAGTTTTCGATTTAGAAAAAAGTAATATTTTTTTCGAGTGTTGTGAGCAGCTGAGTTTTACTGCGATCTGCGCGCGAAAAAAGTATCCTGAAAGAGTTGCAGTTTATAACACAGAAAAGGCTTACAACATGCTAACTTAATTCATATCAGTAAAAAATTACATGCCTCCCGTAAGCTGTTACCATGCTCCCATTCAGTTCAAACCTGTTAACTAAGAACATTGTTGTTTCCTGTTTTCATATTTATAACTGCTAAAGTCTAAACACGTCCGTTTTTGTCTCGTTAAAAAAAGTGTCATCAGTAACTGAGGAATCAAATTTTTATCGCTAAAAGAGTATTTTCCCTAATGTATACTTTTTACTTTTTTAAGTAGGGGGTGGGTATAGTAACTTAGTTAGTCAGATCAACTACAAAATCACACGAAAAAAAAAAAACTTAGAAAATTGAAACATGAGTTCATGCGATATTGGGTTTGCCAGGTGACGTTATTCCTTAACAGACTCAACCCAGGCGTGCAAGGTGATGCCGACTGGAAAGTAAAAACATGAACAACGCATTGGGTTTGGAAAAGAGCTAGCGCTTATCACAAATATCAGAGAACAAACTGACCCATTACGAGATTTGTATGTTAAACTGGTTAGATATTTTGTCGGTTAAAATACCTGAGTCCCTCAGAAATATTACGAGACGTCATTACAAAGATTGCAAAGAATCGTTTTAGGTTAAGGGGTTTCTAAGGATTTGAATTTTAGCATTCGGCATTTTCAAATGACTATTTTACAAATTGGGTAACCATTCAATTTTGTCTGACAATCTTAATTGAACGTGGGTAGTTTTGGTCGATTCTGCAATTGAAAACTAATATGCATGAGTTTAAAATTTGCAAAGTTGTTTATTCTTGATTGCAGCTGAGTCTGAAATTAAAGTGCAAATTGTGAAGTGTCTGGTTGACATTACACGTTTCATTTAAAGTTATAACAAAATAAAGAGAAAAATTTTAGATTTTCATTTTTGACCATAGAAACAAGCTTTCTAGTAGGATCTTACAAAAAGAAAAAATTTTGAAAAAGAGTAAATATTTGCCGAGAAAATGGGATATACGTGGTTTTCACCTGAAATAACACTTTCCTTTCATTGACAACATATATATTGCTGTTTTCTCAATCTTATATCTTCGCTTGGAGGAGACACTTTCAAGAGTTAAAACTGAAAAAAAAATTGGTCAATTTAAGTCAAATTCGATCATGTCGGGGAATTTGAAAGTTCTAAAAATTTGTTCTTTGAAAATCCATTTCCGTTCATTGACTCCTCATTCTTTTCCCGCCGTTTGAAAACAATTCTATAACTTTTGAACGCAATCGAATTAAGGAAAACCCAACACGATCTTTGAGCCATTGGGATCCTGGCCTCCAGAAAAAAAAATTCCAAAATGTGAAAACCGCATTGATTTGGAACGCTAGCACAACGATCTGGTCCTTTAAGTTTCGACTGTGGGGAAAACTCAGGAATTCAATTTCGTAAAACGCCAATGAAATATTTAAATAGCCAGTTCTATAAGCTTAAATTTGATATAGAATTTTGAGTACCTGTGATATAAAGTTACGCATTTCGTTTTTGCACTTGTTTGGGAGAAACGAGGGAGTGCAGCAAAGTCAGGCTGATCTATTAACAGGAAAGCGACGTTACTCAACGAGAATATAAGAGCGAAATAATTAAAATGTTGATTAATATATTCCAACATTGGGATTATTTTTTGACTTTTTAACAGGGAAATTGTGCAACCTAAAATAGTTTGATTTGTTTGATTCTTTAGCTGAAAATTTATAAATTGTCGAACATTTTTGTAAGCGGAATGTTAATCCCCGAATTTACGAGCTGCTCTAGGCTTTTCCGAAAATACAAGCTGATCTTTTTTCACTCCTTTAATGATGTATTCTCCTCTCCTTCGTTTTTCAGCTATGCGTAACTGTCAGTTGACCTTTTTGTAAATGAAAACGCTGTTTTTCATCAAAATTGAATTCCAAATTCTCAGGCAGGTAATGTCTTTCCGAACAGATGTTCAACCGAAACTAATCATTGGCTGGTGTCTCTTTGTGAAGCACTGAAAGCCTTATATTCCAGCAATATGGTGACAAAATTGTTCACTTAGGGGTAAAAGCACCAAATTTGGCATGGTGATAGTACTTCGGTTGCTGATCAATATTAGCTATGGACTTATGTATATTTCTTCCAGAGAGGGTATATTTTGCACTTAGGGGGGTGGGGTGGTTGCAATTCTCATAAAATTGCTATAATCCCCTACACCCCCCCCCCCCCCCCCCGCCAACAACACAACAACAACACAGTCTGTTTTTGGCCAAGAGAGAAATTTATTTTCTAGAATAACAAAAGTGATTCGAACAGTTACAAACTAGGAAGCGAAATAAACCTCTCTGCCACCTCACCGAAAGACGCTAATAACAAACGGGCGGGTGGGTGGGAAAAACAATACCACTTGACTTAAAACACTGATGGCGCTACGAGAGCTCTAGCAAAACTGAAACCTAATAGTGTAAGCAGCAAAGAATAGACAAAAGGTGTGTCGCGTTACGTGTGCAATTAAACCCTTTGCGCAATAGCGCCCAAAGGAAGAAAATGTTCCCCGCCAACAACACAACAACAACACAGTCTGTTTTTAGCCAAAGAGAAGGTTATTTCCTAGAATAACAAAAGTTATTCGAACAGTAACAAACTAGGAGGCGAAATAAACCTCTCTGCCACCAAAATCGGCAGAAAACAAACTGATAAAAACGGGAACAGCAAAGACAACGAGAAATTATGGCGGCAAGGAAAGAATGGCAGAACGTAATTGAGTCGCAAGTGCGAGCTTAGATTCTAAGCTAAACCGATGTGGAATAAACACGTTCGAAGCTGAGAAACAAAACTGCGCTGAATGAGAGGCATGATACCCGAGGGACCCGGTAAAAGAAAAATCGGGCAGGAGCGGAGAGCGGGAACCAACTCAATCATACGGCGATATGCAGAGACCGGACATAATGGACTGCCAGGAATACCAAGTAAACGAATATGAAGCAATCGTTCACCAAACTGAATTATCTTTGTGCACTTAAAGGTGACAAGAAGCCCGTGGGTGGTCATAGCCACATCACCACGAGTCAGGTGACGTCGAGGATCAAATTTCTTGAGTAATGGTGGAACGATATTAGCCAGACGAGCCATAAGGAAAAAGACACATAATAGAGTAGCCGAGCGCGGGTAACCGTTAAACATAAGAATAGAGGAAAGTTAATGCAAAAGAGAGGGAGAAACCGGCGGCGCTCTACGATGTGTATGCAATGCATTGCGAGCTATACCACGTAAAGTAAGAGAAAGGATGAAATCTTTTGTGAACGGGTAATCCGCGCCCGAAAATAAATGTAGCAATTTAACGCTACTTAAATAATTTCGAATAGAAGGTAGGGTTAAAGGGCGACTCAAAAATTGTACATAAATACATAAAGTCGTTAACACAGCCAGGACTGGCGTCAATTTAAAATAAAAACAAGACAAAAAGAAAGCCTTAAATTGAGTGCGTAAATTACCGTACGTCCAACAGCTGTATGCGGATCGCTGAGAATGGCGAAATCCTGACGAAGTCGCCGAAGTTCTGGAAAGCGTAAAACGAAGGAAGGCTGGATCAGAAATGATTGTCAAATTGAAACATGTCATCAGGAACAGAAACGGCATGGAACTTTGCGTGTTGCGCGTGGGCTAAAAATTGATTTCTACCAGCAAGGTCGCACGAGTCTCAGCGCGAAAGAAGGTCTGCGTAGCAGTTTGAGACACCTGGAACGTGAACAGCACGAACTTCGAATTCGTGAATAGCCGCAAGATAACAAAGTTCGCGCAAAAACGAGTTCAAGAAAGAGTTCCCACACCGTCCAGTATTTAGTACAGTCACGGCCACCGCGTTATCGCAACGCACTGATAAACGTAAGCTATACCACCTTGAGCCCCATAATTTTAAGGCGACAATGATTGTCAACAGCTCCAGGCAATTAATGTCAAGAGTCTTTTGAACAACGAGCGACGGAAAAACCGCATAAAAATATTGGTCGCCACAGAGTCCACCGCAGCCCGTCAAACATTCGTCAGTAGAAAACACTTCACCGGGAGAAGACCAGTGTGAGGTAGTAATCATGGAGCTACCATTATAAGCCCTGAGAAAACGCCGCCACCATGCGATATCCTAGCGAAATTCCGCTGTCAAATTGATATGATGATGATTGAAATGAACCTTACGGTAAAGAATGAGAATACGGGCGATAAAGATACGACTCTGACGTTTTCCCACTAAAGACTGAAGGGCAGTCTTAGTTGCTGTCCGTTTTTGAATCCAGTGGTCGAGCAATCAGTCAATTTCGCAGTCTCTAAGGGCTCACCGAAAGAGTAAAGGGCCCTAATGAGCTACACCTTTGTTTAGTTTTTATGCGAGAGTTTGGCTATTATATTTTATTTGGAGCATGTCGAAATGAACGAAATCACTGTGAAACTTCTAAAGATAACGAAACATACTTTCAGGAACACAACTTACAGTAAAGCAATACGATTTCGCTTCACCATGCAAGAATGAGAATCAATAATTTCGATGGCATCGAAAATGGCGGAGGCTGTATAGGGTCCTTTAACGCGTCTTTACTCAACTCGACACCTAAACAAGGCATAACGGTAGAGGGCAGTCATGATTTTTCTGAAGATTCTTGTAAACCGAGAGGAGACAATAAATCGCTAAACGCCAATAAAATCGCCCAAAACGTTAAACACCAAACGTCCTTGTTGTGATGCGATCCAGGCAACGGCCGAAGTAGAGCGTTGGCACGCCATAGCGGCAGAGCGCAATCCCATCGCGAGAACGGTGTCAAAATAAAAATGTTTGTCCCAAGTGTATCCGAGAAAAGGATAGTCTTTGGGGTCCACGGGAAACTGGCGATACGCCTTTCGAAAGTCGCGCTTGTACAGATAACAACCACGACCTAGAGTAACCACAGCATCCACAATGTAATCGATTGTAGGATAACGTAATTCAAGCGGTTCCCCTAAATAAGAGTCACTAGGAATGCCATCATTCACGGAATGACCGCATGGCCAGCTTAAATCAACGATAACTCTCCTCTCCTCTGAATCCCGTTTTGCCACGGTATTGAGAGGAGAGACCACGAATCTTTGCACGAGCGGCACAGTGTCAAACGGCCCGGCAAGTCTGCCGAGTTTGAGTTCGTTAGACAGGTACGGGTTAACATGGTCTGGAAAGTCCAAAGCGCCCCGAGGTGTTCGAAAATCACAAATAGGCAAAGTATCAGACATACAGTCGAACCTCCATGTGCGACCACCTCTCGTAAGCGACCACCTCTCATTAGCGACCACTTTTCCAAAATACCAAAAGTTTTTAAGTCAAGTCACTATAGGTGGAACCCTCTCGTAGGCGACCACCTCTCGTAAGCGAGCACTTTTAGAGATGATTGTTTAAAATTTTCAATTGTTTTTAACCTCCCGTAGGCGACCGCTTGCCACACAATCTGCTGTATCTCTCACGGGCGAAAATTCAAATCATTACAGCGGACGCCGTAAATCTCACAGTCAGAGCTACCGGAAATGCTTCCCGACATAGCTTAGCATTGAAACAATTGATAAAATACACGTGCGCTATAGTCACACTGAAATAAACTTTAATCAGATTGAATCCTTTGTAGGAAAAAAATATCTCTTATCTTTTATCTTTCTTATCTTTTTGCTTATGTTCCGTTCCCTGAAAAAAAATTAGGCAGCGCCACCTGGAGTAATAACAGAGTCAAGTTGCTTTCACAACAATAATATTGTCTCAATCCCTGAATTAAGTAATTTGCCATAGACCCTCAGACTTTTTGCCTAGAATAATTTTGGACCAGTCTTGATATACTTGTAGCTAAGAATAGTTATTACCATGGGTTTCGATAAGCACTGGCAAAAGGGTTAGGTCTCCGCAATTACCATATGTAAATTACCCGAAATTTAGACCCCCTGTGGTCTGACCTCTGGTAAGCGACCACCTCCCGTAAGCGACCACGTATCCTTGACATTATGGGTGGTCGCTTACGGGAGGTTCGACTGTATAACCAATCGGCAAACCAAATTCAAGAAATTCGCAAATAATTTTACCCGGATAATCTTAAAGCAGTTCACGCCACATGGCGATATTTAATGTAGAAAAGACCGGAAGCCGCGCAATTCGATAATTGGGTTGACCAGTAAGAGCTACAGCGCGATGTACATCTAGAAAACTGGAAAACGTAGAGCTGAGCCGCAACGACAAGCGAAGAGCAGAAACGCTTTGAATGAAACGGACACGAACAACCCTAAAGTCTTGAATCATCAACAAAAGGAGAAACAGTAAGTTTTGCACTGTCATGAAATCGTTCAAGTCTCGTACATAAAACGTCATGATCAAAAACCTCAGAAACGAAACACTCACTCGAGAAAGCACCTTCATCATATGGTGAACGAAGGTGCTCGACGAAACTAGTTTTTTGCCCCAGAGGTAGTGGAACTAGGACACTCCTTCAAGCCCTCGGGATGTAAAGCTTGTGTGCCTCCTTTCACCCAGCAGTCGGCACAAATGTGGCGGAGCCATTTACGTTCGTCGCGGAGAAAACCGTAATGATCTTGTTGAAAAGAGCACGTGCTTCTCTGATAATCTCGACAAAACAGAACGGGAACAGTAGCGGAAGAAGAAGCGCTCGCGGGGCGGCTTAGTTGCCTAAAGATGACCGTACAAAGTACGACTTTCTAAATGTAGAAACGAATCCTCCCATTTGAGTAATCCACGATCGATCTCTAACAAAAACGCGCCGTGGAAACTTAGCACAGCCTGCCAGTCGTAAAGCTGGGAAAAATACATTGACGAAACCAGATGTTTGAGACGTGAGGAATGTTCCACCTCTGATAAATCTTGGTAGATAAGAGGATCTGGCCATAACCGGCAACGAATTCTGCGAGCGAAAGCTCTTCATATTTGAAGTCGCAGCGACCGTGAGTAATGCTGAGATAACAATGTGGCCTTGACTGAGAATACAGGACGGTGCTTGTTATCTCAGCTTCTTTTCCAGACTTGAGAGACTTACCGGCGTGCGCGTGTGACATCTTGTCCTTCCTACGAAGTGGACTTTGTATCTCGCTGTCTTCACCATCAGAATTACTACTGGACGCGCTGGAGTCTACCAAACTAAGCTGGGCAACGTGACGATCAGCTTTCCGGGAGAGATGGGCCATAGCCCGTAATACGGCAGAAACCACAGGCGTCCCAAGCTCACGCTTAGAGAAAGCGAAAAATTAATTATCTATTTATTCATAAATGCGTCACGGCTGTGTGACTTGGAACGTGACCTTTCATCTTACGCGGTGTTAGGTTACATGATAACCGTTGAGAATTTGAACGCTTTATAAGACGTTGTATGGGGAATAAACTATTGTTCATTTAGAACGCTAAATACTTTATAATATCCTCATTTTTTGCGTAATATGATCAAAAAACTCCCCTCTTGTGTTTCCGTTGTGCTTTTTCGTTATTTTCGCCGTTTTGGGGCTTTTTATGCCACCACTGTTCTCCACTTCATAAGACGGAGTCAAGGCAGCACACCCGGGTTTCGACCGTTTCCAACTCGGAGGCGGTTTTCGTCCAGAAAATCCATCCGATTAGAATTTTTTCGCCCACAGTTAAGGGTCTATTTTCCTTGCACCCGCGCAAATGTTTCTTCTTCGAAAATCCTCGCGCATTACGCTGAAGATGAGCATTTTTCACCGCCGATTCCACGATCGCCCTTTCTGCGGCACCTTGTAATATTGTGATCGATCACGGCCGTGGAAGAAGCTTGGGTCCAAGGTCAAATTTCACGCTACCCAGGGTGGTACAGTCAGTTAACGGGGTAAGTAATGAACATTTCAAAATTGACCGTACCACCCTAACAGGAATTTGCATACTCTTGGTAAATTCTATTTTATCGGTTATTTGACGAATGCTTTCTCCAATGAATCTACCCTTAATGTACCCCGACTGGGAAGGGTGAATTTTCGAGCTGCTTGTGGAATTAAGAAACTTAGCTTTTCAACGTAGTAGTTGTCGGACAAGAGAGAATTGTTGAATTTCCAGAAGCCCGGTGACGAGGACGACTTGCTTCATTAAATGATAACGAGAGTGAGACGGCTGAATGATCGGAGTAAATATTTGGGAGTATCCTGGATTCGTTGATAAGATAATTTAAGTGTTTTGATACTAAAAAATAATCTAATCTACACTGAATTTTCATTGATGGGTTACTCCATGTAAAGCCATAAAATTGTGGATTTTTAAAACGCCATGAGTCAATAAGGTTATGTGTTTTCAACAAAGATTGAAATTCCACAACGGCCTCTTGCATTTCATCAACCGGTTTGCCGCCGCGTTTGTCCATGCTGTTAATTGCGCAGTTTGTATCACCTGCTAAAACAATATTTTCATTTGCGTACATTTTTACATAAGAATTGGATATTTTCCAAAAGAATTGGGCGCTATACTTTGGTTCGTTTGGAGCGTAAATATTCATGCAAACAATCTTCTTATCATCAACAGTGGCTTCAGTGACTAAATACCTGCCATGCTTGTCTGGAATAAATTTTTCAAAGGAGACGTCAAGGCGTGGTTTGAAGAGAACCATAACCCCTCTGCTATGGGTGGAACCATGACTAGAGTCTATTTTGCCCCCCCCCCCCCCCCCACCCCATTCTGCTTCCCACATTTTTATAGTTTGAAACGATGAATACGTTTCTTGCAAAAAGATTATATCCGACTGTTGTTGATGGAGCCAGCGAAACAATTGCCTTCTTTATCTTGATTTGTTTAGCCCTCTCACGTTCAGTGTTAATAATTTGTAATTAGCCATTTAAACTTCCTGTGCCAAATTTTGCAGTTTCCTCGTGAAAATTCAAGTTTAAAGTGTTGGATTTTTAATCAGAGATTTTCACTACACATCGATTTTTGTACAGAGATACGACTACACGATCCATGACATAACAGATTAAGTACAAAAAAAATTGAAACGAACTTACCTAGAATTTGTACGGTACTATAGACGGGGCTTGAGCGTAATAATCAAACCTACCACAATTGGAAATGGCCAGTAGGTCATGGGTAATAATTCCTTTTCTAAATTGTGATTGTTTAAAATATATATGCCAGAATTGTCTATTCAACTGCTCATTATGCGTCCGTAGAGAGGTAACTTAGATGTCTCTGATCCGCGATAAATTTGATCATCAGTGATGAGTTTGTCAACGTCGAAATAGGCTGATTTCTTCTCTTTCTTCGCTGTTTTGAGCACCGGATAAAGTTTCTTCCTTATCTCGTCGCTTATTTCGTATTTTGAGCCCTTTCAGATTACCTTGACGTACTTTACAAGAAATGTATAACTGCGAAAACAGGGAACAATTCTGCTTCAGGGAGGCGACATCTTGCTTTTTTCTTTGTAGATGATGTTCTCGGGTTACTGAACAATGCAAACTTTTTAAGTCTGATTACATCTGTAACTTCTTTCTTGCGGTTTACAAAGCGCTCCTCAGCAAACACTTGAAACTGCTCTTTGCCGGCATTCTCAATTGTATTTACTGTGGCTACCACATTGTCGCTTGAAATTTCTGATCTTTTGTGTCAAGAACAAGGAGATCGTCGCTGTCTTCTTTAAATGGATTTCCGAGGGTCTCCATGGTCTCGACTAGTGCTCTAACTTTTGCCTGGAACTTTTTTTGAACACTCTTGACTTGCTCATGATGATGGACGTCTGGGCCTTTGCTTTGGTTTGTCTTAATGGCCTCTTGTACTGACTCAAATTCGACTATAAGCCTGGCAATCTCAGGACCTGACACCATCCATCTCAGGAATTGGGCAGAGTTCTCTGTTAGTCCCACGGCACCACCATCACCTTTGGGAATACACACAAAACAACAAACAATAAGGCTACTACTAATAAGGCTGAAGAATATCTGGTTTGATGACCTTTTGTGTATCTTTACGGAAGCCAACATATCATATCAACTCAGTTGATAAAACCAAAAATATATATGAGGAAGTCATTTGTTTCACCTACCTTTTACGAGCTTGTTGTTTTGTTCGTGTGCATGGTCGATAGCCAGGGCGGAGAGTTTCCTCTGCGTCTTTCGCACTACAAAGGAACCCTCTTCAAACTTCTCCTTGATGCTTGGAGAAGTGTCGTCCAACCTCAGCATGTCGTGTAGGTGCACTGATTGATTCTTTGTACAGGCTAAATTGGCCTTCACGTAGTCATCGGACAAACAATAGAATCGTCAGTTGAATCTTCAAGACTAATGACCAGTACCTGAACAGGGACACGAGGAAGATTTATACTCTTGCCATTGGTGAAACTCCGGTTTGTTATCATTCTCTGACAGTCCCTCAACATAAAGCTCCTAGTGCTCTCCACGCTTGTATTTCAATGTGAAGTCCTCCAAGCACAACGACCTACTTCTCACCATGCGTCTCAGGCCATTGCCACTCACTGAAACTTTTTAGCAATATCATAAAGTGGTTGGTCACAAGCAATTACAGGAGTTTGTCCAGGGGTTCAGAAATTCTACTGAATGCTGTACTGTGTTCATTGCATGTAAAATCATAGGAACAGATTTTGCTTCTTCTTGAAACAGCGGCAGTAGATACGATATAACAGGCAGAATGTCTAAGACTTCCACGGTGCGACTTGAATGGTGTGCAGCCCAAGATATACTTCTTTCTGTTGTGATCAAGTATACTTTTCATATGCTCCAACCATTTTTCTTCATCCGATAGATCTGCAGTTAACTGGTGGAAGTCATCCACTTTTAATGTGATATTCGGAAAAGTAGGACCAGACATCCATGGTTGTGCTGGGGGGACTTGCATGTATTGAAGAAGAGTGATACCGTGGGTAGGCTGATTGGATCGTACAAGCGCTCGTTCCTGGCCATAACTCTCTCTCTGGTAGGGTGTTGAGATAGTGATATTGCTGTACCATGTAATGAGCCAGTGGCAGTAGTAGAGCTGGGGTTATGGTCAGTGTTATCTACCGCGCCTGTGGTAAACAGCCTCAACTTAAGATTTGAAGGACAGACCATTTTGTATGCATGAAATCGTGACCCAACCTCGTTTCCCATTTCACTTGAGATTTCTAAGACCCTGTTATATGATATTGAAAGTCAAATGTCACATAGTTTGTCAACCAAGCCTTTTTTTCTCGTTTCTGCATGTAACAGAAGACCTACATATATTGGCAGTGGGGTCTCGCGATCCTTGGCGTAGAAATTGGCTTGTGAATCTTTCCGACGTCGCACTACGGAGTTAAATCTCATCAGTCGGGATACGCTAAGAGCAGCTTGATTCTCTACTGAGGGACGGACCCCTCTTGGCAGTTAAGTGTCATTGTCTGAGAAAGTGTTCCAGGGGCCAAAACCTGTGGTCAACCAATTTGGCTGAAACTTGGCACAGAAGTTGGCTGCCATGAGATATTTGAAAAGCCAATTTGGCTAACTTCTCTGACTTTAAGTTTTAAAGTTTCAGGGGGGGTCTCATTTTTTGCCCTTTGAGCACAAAAAATCCAGCCTTTCAGGGGTCATTTTGAAAGTGCCATAAAACCCAACTGGTAAATTGTGCTGCCAAATGAATTTGAATATGAATATAACTATAATAGAGCTTTCATTCATGCATGTAACTTTGCCCTCAAGGTATTGGACAGAGAGGAGCCTGGTTCTAAAGTTTGGCCAAAATTAATGTCAAAATTACAACTCAAAATTGCCATTTTTCAAAAAATCAGTGTATCTACCTGCCTTCTTGCATAACATCCGTACCTAAACCATTATTTTCTTTAGTGACCCAATTATCAAAATCAGTTGAGAAAAATTTGGCTTCTCACGGTTTGTTGAATTTTTGTCACAAACACTCCATGCCTCTATAAGGTCATCCAAAATGGACTTTTGAGCATAATTCATGCCATAAACAAGCCAAATTGTTGACATGAAGCCCTTATTCTGTATTTGGTCAGTGAAAATGATTTGTTAAAGCCAAATCAGTTTAATTGTTTAGAAATACTCTGATTCTTACCTTACAATTGCTCTTAAAGGCCTTTGATTAGCACAACAAATATCCTGATTTAGCAAAACAAGGGTTAATTTGTACTTTGAAAGCCTAGTACCCATCAAACAGGACAAATGATGAAGGCCTTACCTCGATATAATATTAATTTTCAGTTCCAAGTCATAATTCTTCTCCGTTGCTCCAAGCATGGAAAGTCTCTATATTTTGTCACGCCTGATTTTTATTATGATTACAAGATAAAGTTAGCTTAACGAAAACGTTCGTTAGCATACAATCTATGTCTGTTAACAGCCTGAACAGCTCTTGTAAATACCCACCAGTAAAGGAGCGTGGCCATGCATACATAGATATATAAGCTTACGTAGAGATATACGAGCTGCAGTTTATAGCAGTGTCGATGTGACCCGTTACTTCAGTGTCCTCTAGAGCGGAGTAAATGAAACCGTCCGTCAAGAAGGAATGCACAGTTAGGAGAGCTCGATAGTAAAACAAAAAACTTGTGTTGCTAAATACAATAGCCAAACGAGGCCAGGGCATTGAGATGATGCAAAATCAACTGGCCTGCTATTTGGGACATAGGAGAGAGTGGGGACTGGACCAAGGTCACGTTCTTCTTCCGTTTCGCGGGTATGTTTTATCAGGCTCTTCTCTGTCCAATACCTTGAGGGCAAAGTTACATGCATGAAATAAAAGCTCTATTATAGTAATATTTATAGTCAAATTCATTTGGCAGCACAATTTACCAGTTGGGTTTTATGGCACTTTCAAAATGACCCCTGAAAGGCTGGATTTTTTGTGCTCAAAGGGCAAAAAAAGAGACCCCCCCCCCCCCCCCTGAAACTCTAAAACTTAAAGTCAGAGAAGTGAGCCAAATTGGCTTTTCAAATATCTCATGGCAGCCAACTTCTGTGCCAAGTTTCAGCCAAATCGGTTGACCACAAGTTTTGGCCCCTAGAACAGTTTCTCAGACAAGGACACTTAATTTCAAAGTTACCTTGGGACTGACTGTTTTCCATGTTGAGGAGCTAGGTCACGATGTATAATTTTGGCTGCTTTAGAAATCACCATCGCTTCGCTGTCGCTGTTGTTCTTAGTGGCGCTCTTTAGTACAGCCGTTACGTCTTCACTAAAGGCAAGAAGGACTTCACAACCGTGCCATTAGGCCATTTCCGAGTTGCTGTGAACCTAATTTTGTAAGCGAGGCTAAGTGCAAAGCTTTTCGTATAAAAATTAGTTTTGTTTGCATATGAATGAAAAATAATTATCATAATAAAAACTTTGCACTTAGCCTCGCTTTGATAATGAGGTTCACAGCAACTAGGAAATGGCCAATTGCATTACTTTGACCGCTGCGAAGCACGCATTTTCATTTCCTTGGCCTCACCCACTCGAACTTATTAAGCGCAGCAAATTTCTAACTCACCGTTCTTGCGGCTTGCAACAATGTTGCACTACTGACGTCAGTCTAATCGTGAAAAAAAAATTCTTTTCTGAGCAATTGTGAACATTTTCTTTTAACTTTACGGCATTTACACCAGCCAACCAAATTAACGGCGTTTAAAATTAGTAATACGTGCCGGGGGAAGAGGGAAGTCCACGCCCGCACGCGTGTGGCGATATCAATATTGTGATCTTTTATCAGTATGACCGTAGTCCGTAGTTGAGTGTAATTATTTCAGAGTATCACTGTTGTTGTAAGTCAGATATTTTTGAAAAACCCTTTAGATGATTAAACTAATAAATTGTATAGTAAGTACTTTCTTGAGCTTGGATCCAAAAGGCTTTCAGTGCCTCCCACAGGGACACCAGCCGATGATTAGTTTCGGTTGAACATCTGTTCAGAAAGACATTGCCTGCCTGAGAATTTCGGATTCATTTGTGACGAAAAACTTAGCGTTTTCATTTGTAAATAGGTCAACTAAAAGTTTCACTTTGTTGAAAAACGAAGGAGGGGCAAATACATAATTAAACGAGTGAAAAGTAATCAGCTTGTATTTTCGGGAAGCCTACAGTAGCTTGTAAATTCGGGGATTCGCATTCCGCTTACAAAAATGTTCGACAATTTATAAATTTTCAGCTAAAGAATCGAACAGGTAAAACTGTTTTAGTTTACACAAATCTCCCTGTTAAAAGAACCTAAACATTTCCAATGTGGGAATATAGGAATCAATATTTTAATTATTTCGCTTTAATATTCTCGTTGAGTCAGTTCCTGTTCATAATTGAGCCTGACTATGCTGCACTCCCTCGTTTTTTCCAAACAAGTGCAAATAGCGATAATCACTCAGTGTTAACCCTTCAAACACGAAATGCTGCACCGTTCACAACTTTATTTAAGGCCACAGTCTACCTTCAAGGGTTCGACAAGTTTAATGGATGTATACGTAGCGCCTCTCAGTTATAGCACAGATACTCAAAATCTTATATAGAATTAAAGCTTATAGAACTGGCTATTTCAATTATTCAATAGTGTTCCAAGAAATTGAATTCCTGAGTTTTCCGCGCAGTCGAAACTTGAAAGTCCTAACCGTCGTGCTATCGTTCTAAATCAATTCGACTGTCATATTTTGGAATTTTTTCTCGAGGTCAGGATCCAAAAGGCTAAAAAATCGTGTTGAATTTTCCTTAATTCGATTGCCTTCAAACGCATGGAGATCAGCATCTGGCCAAATTGAATGATATTGACCAAATCTTTTGTGAGTTTTAACTCTTGAAAGTGTCCCTTCCAAGCGAAGATTAAAGATTCAGAAAACAGCAATATGTTGTCAATCAAAGTAGAGTTTTATTTTAGGTGAAAATCGCTTATATCCCATTTTCTCGGCAAATAGTCACTCTTTTTCAAATTTTTTTCTGTTTCTAAGATCCTCCTGGAAAGTTTATTTCTATGAATAAAACTGAAAATCTAAACATTTTCTCTCTGAATATACACGGTAACATAACTTTGAATGAAACGTGTCATGTATACAAGACACTTCACAATTTGCGCTTTAATTTCAGCTGCAAGAATATAAGCAACTTTTCCAATTTTCAATTGCAAATTCTTTTTCAATTGCAGAATCGACGAAAACTACCCACGTTCAGTAAAGAATGTCAAACAAAGTTAAATGGTTTTCCAAGGTGTGATATAGTCATCTTAAGCCGGAGCGCCTGTCTGTAAAAATCAAACATATCATGAAAAGGCTGGAAAATTCGATTTCTTTTATATTTTAATGTTTGATGGGCTGAAATATAACTAAAATCACTGTATAGTTTTTTCCGGTGAAATATCCTTTTATTTCAAAGAAAAATGCAAAAAATCCGTTAAAAATCGTCATTTGAGGCTTTAAATCATTACACGGGTTTGAGAGCATCGCGTGCAAAAACAAATCATTCTACCGCCTTTAAAACACTCAAATCTTTTTTTATAATCTCTAAATATCGGTAAGAATGATTTTTGGGAAATATTGCGTTGTTCTGTGTATACGAAATAATTTAATTTGGAAGGCATACATTTCACTACAGTAAAAAAGCTTCGTGAATAAAATTAATTTTCACCATGTGCGGAACCTTCAAATCGATTAAGCGTCTGATGGTTGAATGTTAGAAGGATGGTCAGTAGATTCTTGTAAAAATGCCTTTGGGCAAATGATTAAGAGCGACACGAGAGCTTTTCAAAGTCCGTAAAAAATGCAAATATTTTGACCCTCCGCTGTAAACTTCGAAGTTGAAGGTCAGACATAAATTTCAGTTCACGCACATGTCTTAACTCACATTAGGTTAAACTAATCACACAGAGAAGCATTTTAAAATGTTCTTACCTGATAATATACTTAAAGACAGGTTCCAAGGCCATTTAAGCGCGATTCTCTGCTGGTTCGTCGCATAAGTTTGTAACGTACGTCCGATGTACACCGCGGAACTGTCGATGTGTAAATTCAGTGGTTAAATACAAATCTTTTATCAACTTTCGGCACATTTCATCAAGACTGCATCTTCTTCGACGGCGTAGTCATTTTTGAAGTATTGCTTGGTTTATAGTGCACGGAAATATTACATCTGATCGCTGCCAGCCGATTGAATGGAAAAAAATGTCGGCGTGCGCTGCAGGCAGCCGTTTGTTCGTCACGCAATACAATGTCACGGACACTGAGTTTTAGGGGGGTACTGTGTAGGAGAGTGAAAATGCGAAAATGCTTGATTACTGAACATATACATACCCAAGGCAACAACAACAATTAAGATAATAATACCTTTAGTTACGTTATTTTTATCTTTCCCTTTATTTATCCGCGAATTCGTTTCCGCCTGAGGGCTGGGTTGTTAGGAGCGTTTCCGGCGGAGAGGGGCAGGGAGGGGGAAGGGGGGGGGGGGGGGAATAGATCCTAGTATGAAACAAAAAACGAAGAGATAGGTCATGTCTAGTGTTTTATTTTTGTTTATTTATTTTTTTCATTCAGATGACAAATATCGCATTTCCTGTATAAATGGTTAATAAATAGCAATGAAACAACGCACCCCTACGAAAAATATTACCTTAATTTTGTTTCTTGAGGGAGTTGAACCCTATGAGAACATTGCATAACCCATTTTTTGGTCCCTTCATATGCCCCAGCTTGGTAAGCTGTGGCTTCATCTGCGTGTAACTTCCTTGGGGGTGCTTTTCAAATACTATCAAATTTATGATGTCTAAATTAAACAGTAAATAATAGATAAATAGATACTAACAGTTATATTTCACCGCAACCTCACCTCATTTCACCTCACCCCTCGATGATGAATTCGTGGTTTACAGTGAAATTTAAGATGAGAAAGCTTCCAAAAGAAGAACTGATCAGGATGTTGGTTCACGGTGTTGTTTGGACAACACTTGAGATACAACTGAACCTCGCCGGGGTTCTATCACTTATTTTACTGATTTTCGGGAAAAGAAACTCATTCTTTCTCAGAAAAATACCTTCAAATGGTGACTGCATGACCTTGTCTGATTCACGTTAAATAATGGTCGAGAAGAGCCCGACGAAACTACTCGAACCAAATCGAACGTTTTATTAATCTAACATAACCGAACGATTGGATTCAATTAAGTTCAGCAATCGAACACAATCCAACCCAATCAAAATTTTGATCAAGTTCGATTAGGTTCGATGGTCGAGGACGGTATACATTCAATTAAAAATAGGAGTTTTATAGGAGAATTGCTCGTGTTTTACTGAATGGGTTGGCTTTTCAGTTTACCTCACGTTACCTCGTATTGTTCCAAGAACAGATTGTTCCCATCAAATCTTGTATTGTAAAAAGAAAAAAAAATGATGAACAACAACAAAACCTTATACGGATGAATCAGCTTTGTTTCAGTTCATTAAATGCATTGCTCGGCTTGCTAGATGACTTCCTTAGACCCTGTTTATATGGAGAAAAGTTGTCCTTTAAAAAGAGGATCACCCCCCCAGCCGAGTCAACTGATTGTCTCGCTTTGACGGAGTTGACCCTGGTAGGCGAGCCAGGGTGTTTATATGGAGAAAAGGTGGCCCGGCTAGGACGGTAACCCCTTCCATCGATAAAAGGTGACTCTGTTAGGCGGGTCACCCTTACAGCCGAGCCAACTATTTGTTTCTCATGTTAATGGTTCGCCAAGTTTTGTAAGGAAATGTAGGAAAAGTTGGCTCGCCCAGGGTAGCTCGGGTAGGCGAGTGACCCTTCTACCCGCGACAACTTTTCTCCATATAAACGTTTTGCGAAAAAGAAAGCCAACGCTGAAAGAAGTACGGAATTGAACCTCCTCCAAAAGCTGGAGAAAATCAACTCACGTATCGACGAAACCCCAGAAAATAGCTCCCTTGTAAACAAGGCTAGAAAACTCAAGATCGAATTAGATAAAATTGCCGTGCAAAAAACTAAAGGGTCTATTATCCGGAGTAGGGCTAGATGGTATGAATTAGGAGAAAAATGCAACAAATACTTTTTTAACTTAGAAAAAAGAAGTTATGTAAAGAAACATATAACAAAGCTGAAGACACCTGACGGTAGTACTGTAGAGGATACAAAAACTATATTAACCGCCATGAAAAATTTTTACAATCAGCTTTACACCTCTCAAAACCAGCTTTCAGCTGAACGCTTTTCTACCTTTTTCGATTGTGAATCCTTACCAAAACTCGACAGTACAAAGCAAGACCT
Source organism: Pavona decussata (assembly GCF_977016875.1). NCBI lineage: Eukaryota > Metazoa > Cnidaria > Anthozoa > Scleractinia > Agariciidae > Pavona > Pavona decussata. The sequence continues at coordinate 610,785 of NW_028145758.1, forward strand.
TTGCGAAGGTCTGATAACCGCAGAGGAATGCCTTGCCGCGTTGAAAACGTTTCAACCTAACAAGACTCCTGGCACAGATGGGTTAACAGCAGAATTTTACCTTCGTTTCTGGCCCGATGTTTCTGGTCCTTTGATAGACTGCTTCAATCACAGTGCCTCACTAGGAGAACTTTCTATCTCTCAGAGTCAAGGAATCATCTCCCTGATCCCAAAAAAGAATAAAGATCCTCTTCTGTTAAAAAATTGGCGCCCTATTTCTCTTCTAAACACAGACTACAAATTAGCAACCAAATGTATTGCGAAACGTTTAGAGAAAGTACTTCCATACTTGATAAACGGTGATCAAACTGGGTACATCAAAGGTAGATTTATTGGTGAAAATATTCGCTTAATTTCGGATATAATTGAACAATATGAAAACAAGGACGGAATGATACTTTTCCTTGACTTTGAAAAGGCCTTTGATTCTTTAGAATGGGACTTTCTCTTTAAAGTGCTTAACACTATGAATTTCGGTCCAAGCTTCCTCAACTGGATCAAAACGTTTTACACCAACATTTCTAGCTGTGTCGTAAATAATGGCTACTCGTCGGAATTTTTTTCTCTCCAAAGGGGTGTTAGACAGGGTTGTCCTCTTTCAGGTTTACTCTTTGTTCTAGCTGTGGAGCCACTCGCCCACCAAATAAGAATCGATGAATCAATCAAAGGACTTGAAAACGGAAATAAGATCACTAAACTCAGTATGTACGCTGACGACACCACCGCTTTCATTCGCAACGATTCATCCGCGGTGTCCCTACTAACTCTTCTCGATCAGTTCGGTGACCTTTCCGGCTTGAAAATCAATAAGTCTAAAACCGAGGGTCTTTGGCTTGGTCCTTTGAAAAGCCGATTAGGCAAAGAAGAACCTTTTGGCATTTCATGGCCGAAGCAATACGTCATTGCGCTTGGAATCGCTTTTCCTTATCATGTTCAGGTTGGGAATAAAATCAATTTCGACGAGAGGCTTGCCAAACTCAAAAAAGTTCTAAATACTTGGTCAAGTAGACATTTAACGATCTTAGGCAGAATTGCCATCGTCAAAAACTTAGCTCTCGCCAAACTTGTTTATAGTTGTTCCGTATTAAATGTTCCCAAAGAATTTGTAAAAGAAGTCAACAGCAATATCTTCTCTTTTATTTGGAAATTTAAGCCAGATAAAGTCAAAAGAAAAACTCTGACCGGCCCAATAAGCCACGGCGGTCTTAATATGCTCAATTTTGCTGACGTTGTTAAATCGCTCAAGACTTCGTGGGTTAATCGTTACTGTCTAGCAAATGACCGCCATTGGTGTGCCCTCCTTGATTCGCTTTTAGGTAAGGTCGGTGGAACTCTCTTATTTCAATGTAACTACGATCTTAAATTACTCGACCTCAAAAATCTCTCTGTTTTTTATAAAGACGTTTTAGCTGTATGGCAAGAGCTCAATTCCAAAGATCCACGTAACGCAAATGAATACAAACAAGAAATCATTTGGAACAATCGGTTCATAAAGATAAACGGAAAATCGTTTTATTATAGATCATGGGCTAATAAAGGCATTTTGAAAATAAGCGACCTCCTAAACATCCATGGCCAGTTCCTTTCGTTCGAAAACTTCAAATACAAATATAGCGTTCGCTCTACTTTTCTCGATTATGCTGGTGTTCTTGCGGCAATCCCTAAAATTTGGAAAAGTGAAATCGTAGGTAATCTCACTAACGGCGATAACGAACCAGTTCCATCCCTTGACATCTCCTCTACAAAAAAAGCCCGTGTGATGCTTGCAGAAAGATCCTTTTCTCCCCCCATCGTTGAAATCAATCTTAGAAAACAAGGGTTGAATGTAAAGGCAGTATACGAGCTTCCTTTTAAAGTCACAGTCGAAAACAAACTGAGGAGCTTCCAATTCAAACTAATTCATAACATCATACCCACTAATCACTCTCTTTACAAAATGAATATAAAGGCTTCTCCAGAATGTGAACGCTGCCTCTTTCCGAACGAAACACTTATTCACATGCTTTGCGAATGCCCCGACGTTAAAATCTTTTGGAAAGACATAATGATGTGGTGGAATGCTAAGCGCTCTGACAACATTAGTCCTAGGAATACTGAAATCCTGTACGGTTACAAACCTGAAACGACCACCTTCTACGCGTTAAACCATTATCTTCTTATTGCTAAATATCATGTTTTTCTTGCAAGAAACCAGTCTGAGACTCCAAATTTAAAGGTCTTTCTTGCCTTACTAGACAGCAAGATCAAATGTGAAAGACAAATAGCCATTAGAAATTCCAATTACGAAAAATATAGAGCTAAGTGGACCACTCTCAGCAACTACGATGAGTGAAGCACTTTAAGGATGAAAGTTGAGTAAGGGGAATCTTTTATTATCTCTTGTATGTGTGGGTGGGGTGCGTGTGTGTGTATGTGTGTGTGTGTTGTGTTAGCATCGTATGCAGGATGACGTAGCACGTGTATTTATTTCGTAATTAGTTAAAAAGAATACAAGCAATGTAAGTACAATTTCTGTAAGTAGGTCAAGCAATGTAATGTAATGTAGTAATAGTAGTGTAACTCAAATAGTCATGTAACGTAGTATTGTTTGTACGTGTCGTTGCTATGAATAAAAAAAATATATATAAACGGGGCCTTATAGTTGTTATAAAGACTCTATAGGATGATAAATCAGTTTTATTTCAGTTCATTGCATTGCTCGACTCGTTTGTTACAGAACTTTATGCTAAATGGACTCTATATGATACCAGTAGTGGATCAAAAAATTATGTTTCAGTAAAGCTACATATGAATCCATTGTTCGTTTCACCTAATTCTTTGTTGTTCTTGCATGTTTAAAAAGAATGTTTTCAAAATTGTTGTCTATTTCGAGTGATGGTTTAGAACGTGCGATTAAGTTCGATTGGGTTCGGAAATCGAAATCAATCGAACTCTCTCACAAATGTTTTTGGTTCGGTTGTGTTCGATTGCCAGGCCTACTCTGGGACCCAAAGTCGCCGTAACTTTGGGCGACTTAAGGCGACTTTAGGCGATTTAACCTTATTTTGCTCAACATTTATGGCGATTTTGGGCGATTTTAAGCTATTTGGGGCGACTTTTGGCGACTTTGGGCGACTTTGGGCAATTTTAACTGACTTAAGGCGACTTTAGGCGATTTAAGCTTATTTTGCTCAACATTTATGGCGATTTTGGGCGATTTTAAGCGATTTGGGGCGACTTTTGGCGACTTTGGGTGATTTTGGGTGACTTTGGGCAATTTTAACTGACTTTCAGTGATTTAAGCAGGTATAGTTGTGCCATATATTTTCTAAAATGGGAATCCTCATGGTGCACCATAATGCATTGTTCCAGAAAACATCCATACCCTCCCCATGGAAGATTTTTAGTTTGAATGCCCACCCTATATGGAAATTCCAGTTCAGATGGTTTTTAAGACCCTCCCCCCTCCCCCTAGGAAATTTTTTAACGTCCTTTCAAGATGTGGGATGTATATTTTCTGTACCAGCACAATGAATACATAACAATAAACATTCGAGACAGGAGTAACTATGACTCTCTTAAGGGGGAGTTGTATGTTACGTCCTTACCCCGAGGGAAGTGCCTTCACGAGTTAAGGCAGTCGTACGTGTGGGGGGTTTACCAGCTTCTCACCCCGTCCACGGTAATCATTGATCTGTCTCTGGCGGGGGCTGTTAGTACGGGCTTCGGCCCCAAAGCTAAAACTTCCCAGGCCAGTGGGGCCAACCACCCCTTTGGTCTATCATCTGGTTCGAGACAATGAAGACGCAATGGGGGCGGCTGCTACTGCCCCCACAGATGATTTGCGGCGTGGTGGTGCAGCGGCGGACGTGGGATTGCTTTCTGTCTGTCCTGAGTGCGACAGAGCATTCAGGTCGGCGAGGGGCCTGTCCCAGCACCGGTGCCGGGCGCACCCCACTGAGTACCATGCGGAGAATGTGCCTGCTGCCAGAGTTAAGGCACGCTGGGATCATGAAAAGCTCTTAATCATGGCTCGCGCGGAAATTACGCTCCGGGTGTCGGGTGTGAGGAACATCAATCAACGATTGGTGCAAATCACTCCCGGCAGGACTCTCGAAGCCACCAAGGGAGTCCGTAAGAGTACGCGATACCATGAGCTGCTGGCCTCTTTGCAGCCGGAGGCCCAGAGCAGTGAGCTCATTGAACGCGAAACGGTTGGCCCCGACCAGGGGTCTCCGAATGATACTCTCGATGATACCACTCCCGACCCCAGTCCCAATCAATGGGCTGTGGAGGTTAGGGCGACCATAGAACAACTTGGCGTCCCTAATGGCATTAACATCGATGCCATCACCCCTGGTCTACCTAACAACCATACCAGGGAGATGCTGGATGCTGAATACGCCAGGTGGTTGCCTCCGCTGGCAGGACCTAACAGGAGGCCACCCGGGTCAACCGGGGCCCCCAGGGTACGGACTGGACAACCAGAGAGCTCAGTGCGGGCGCGGCGTAGGACTTCCTACGCCCGAACGCAGCGATCCTTCAAACTATCAAGAAGGCGCTGTGCGCACAACGTCCTTTCCGGTACCTGGGAGGAGCAACCTTTCCCAGTACCTATGGCCACACAGGAGCCGTACTGGCGTGGCGTATTCCAACACGCATCTGAGCATGACAATCGAGAACCTCCACCAAAGGGGCCGGTTGAGTGGGACCTGGTCAATCCGATTACCATCACGGAAGTGACCACGGCTATCAAAGGGATGTCTGACGGGGCCCCATGGCCGGATCGCCGATCCCTTAGTGACTTCAAAAGGGTTCGGCGCGAGGAGGTTGCGGCCCACTTCAATGTGTGGCTGCTAGCAGGCTATCCGCCTGCGCCCCTCCGCCGCGGTGAGACTGTCCTGATCGCCAAAGAGCAGGGCGCCACGTCACCCGAGAAGCACCGCCCGATTACATTATCGGACACCATCTTGCGGTGCTTCCATAAGATCCTCGCTTCCTGGTTTGAGGTAACTTTGCCGTGGAATAAACACCAAAAGGCATTTATGAGGCCTTTGACAGTGTCAGTCACGAGAGTCTTCTGCTCGCGTTTGGGAGGATGGGAGTGCCATCTCCAATGCTGGGCTACCTGGGTTAACTCTACGGAGACGACTGGACATGCCTTCGCATTGGCCCTGACCGCAGCGAGCCTATCAAAGTGTCGAGGGGGGGTGAGACAGAGCGATCCTCTCTCTGTCCACCTTTTCAATGCAACCATTGACTGGGCTCTGGATCGTCTTAATCCTGAGCTTGGTGTAATGGTTGGGGAGGTGAGAGTGAATGCTGGAGCGTTCCCAGATGATATTGCACTGATCGCACGGACACCTCGCGGCCTCCAGCACCTGGTCGAAGACCTTGCTGCTGAGTTTAGGCTCAGTGGCTTGGAAGTCAGTGCGGGGCTGGATGGAAAGTCAGCCAGTTTGCAAATCGACGTTGATGGCAAGAGGAAGATGTGGATTGTCAACTTACCCCATTTGCAGGTTTTTGGTCAACCGATTCCTGCAATTGGTGTCGCTGAAGTTCAGCGATACCTGGGTGTGCCTCTCGTTCCGATGAGAACGAGGGCAGACATCGCTGGGAAGCTTAATGGGGGGTTAGGGAACATATCCCGAGCCCCCCTTAAGCCCCAGCAACGTCTGTACATCCTCAACACCAATCTCATACCAGCCTTATATCACCAGTTGGTGTTGAACTCGACAACAAAGAAGTACTTGAGTGGCGGGCTGGGCGGCTGTACGATCCTGGTTGAAGTTGCCGCGTGATACGCCCAAGGCCTTCCTCCATGCTTCGATGGTGGCCTTGGAATTGTCACCCTTGAGCATCAGGTCCCGTTGATGAAGATCAAACGCATCGACCGTCTCTGGGCCAGCAATGACCCAGTGGTTAGGGAGATGCTGTCAACGGACGGTGCTGAGTCTCTGCTGGCTAAGCAAAGGGAGCCCAGTCGTTATGGGGGAGTGGAGATTGCAAGCGGGTGCAGCCTTCCGGCTGCCCTCACAACCGATCTCCATTCCTCTGTTGACGGCCGGGGCTTGCGCGAGAGCGACCTTGTCCCACAACAACATCAGTGGGTTGCTGAAAGCACGGATATGTTGCGTGGCGCCAATTATATTGGCGCGGTAAAGGTTCGTGGTAACCTTCTTCCCACAGCAGTCCGTGCTGCCAGGGGTTGCACAGGGGTAAGTGTCATTTGTGGCGCTTGCCAGCGACCCGGATCACTTGGGCACATCTTACAAGTATGCCCTAGAACTCATAGCTCAAGAGTTTCCAGGCACGATAAGATAGTCTCCCTGGTGCAGTCCGCTGCGGGTAAAGCCGGGTGGTCCTGCATCAGAGAGCCTGCCATTCCAACTACGGCAGGCCTGCGTAGACCGGACCTGATTTTCCATCACGAATCATGGTCCTCTGTCGTCCTGGATGTGACAATTGTTGCTGATAACGCGGTATTTCACGAGGTGCACGCGCGGAAAGTCCAGTATTATGATGTCCCGGACATCAGAAACTGGATCGCGCGGAACATCTCTGACAGTGAGGTGCATTTCTCTAGTGTGACGCTCAGCTGGAGGGGGCTGATGGCTCGTGCATCAGCCGAGACCTTGTGCTCGCGACTGGGTCTGGGGCCACAGGGCCAAAAGCCGAGGAATTAGGAGCAAAACCTTTGAAATGGTAGGTGTTACAACAAGAAATATAGAGGCCCAAAGTGATTCCTTGGGAATTTCAAGGTGTAAGGTCCTGATTAGGCAACAGCCTTGGCAAGCAAACTAATATTTTTCTGCCTCTATTATTGCCCAAATTTAAATTCATGATACATAGTGGATGCATTAATGGGAGTGAGATGCCATAAACTGTGTATTCAATAATACTTTATTTCCTCAAAATATCATATACTTCTCTTAAAAGCGGCAACAGATATTCCAATGAGATTATTTAAAGAATGTACGTTTTATAATAAAATTATATTATTATTATTAGCAATTTTCTTCAGATGCCATCATGGGTTGTATTATTTTGAGGAAATATAGTGATTGCCAAAGTTATAAAGTTGTAAACAACCTAAATTTAAATATATATCTTGCCTCTTCAAAATACTTATAAAAAAAGTCTGAAAGGATTGTTTTTCATTCAGACTAAAATAAAAAACAAAACAATACCAACCATTAATTGTCAATGTCACAAATTATAGAAATAACTATCTTAGTGAATGCCTCACCTACTGTAACGCAAGTTGTTCTGTCTATTTTGACTTGAAACTTTGGTGACAGACATGCCTTTCTTACATCTTCCAAAAGCCATTGATCTTTTTCTGGCACCCACCCAATTTGCTCCTCTTCGGTCTTCAACACGCAAAACACTCCCACCCCATACTTTGTTCGGTAAGCTAACGTATCACGTACTGTCACTTGTGGCTTTTGGGCTTCTCTTACAACAGTCTGGGCTGCTGGAAACCTGGATGTGCCACTTAAATTGAAGCGCATTTTTTTTGCCAAGGTTTGAGGTTCACAAACCGCTTTACACACTGGCTCTTCCGAAGAACTTGCAATTTGCGAAGGGCAGCGTTTTACCTGTGATTGAGAAAAAGAAATAAAAAAAATCGAGCGGGTTGTTTGCAATATGTACGTTGGCCCTGAAAGCTGTCACTAATATTTCGGTACATCTCCTAAGAAAGCCAGAGTACGTCCGCCATTTTCCTTTTTATCGATAATTCCTTTCGTAAGCTTGTTACCAGGTTTTCCCCAACTTTCCCTTATGTGCCACAATCCCGGGTCTTTTCCGTTTGAGGATGATACCCCCAAGGCCCCCATCGACCTACTCGAACTGCTGTGAGTTAACTTATCTCGAATTCATTGGTTGGTATAAGGTTTCTTGCCGCAATACAATCTGAGAGCCAGTCAGTGGTGACAGTGGATACCGTATCTTGCAGTGATATTAAGTTTAAAGATTCCAGACCAGTTTTGTAGCCGACTCCTTGATCGTAAAGCAAATGCGTCGTGTTGTTAGTCACGCGGTCAGTTATGTCTCCACCAAATTCTTTAGTTTTTTCCAACAAAATGTTCAGCTGTACCTTCACAAGCTTTTTCATGACAACAACGAATTGGAGACCATGGAAGAAATCAGTCGATGTTTAAAAAGACATATTTCACAAGAACAACTAGCCTCTCTTCCACCACGCTTGTTCACACATCAAAGAGAACATGATAGTTTATTTAATATTTAACACAATGCACTAGGAAATCCATTCAGTTTTTATTTGATTGTTTGATAAAACAATGGTTATGTCAAAATTATGTCAAAACTGACAGGACGACAGGGTATATATACCAGGAAAATGTTCTGCACGTGTATGATTACGTGGAAAGTACTTGCACTGATGTGCCACGCACAGTGCGTGCGTAAATGTTCATTCTAGAGGCGTGTAGGTCGCACCAGGTCAAATTTAAAGATTTCTTTAGCTTCGTCGAGTTCTAATGTAACGTCCGCGTCTAGTGGCAATAATGAAAGCGAAGAATTAAGCTTTCCTACAAGGGGTAGCAGTCGCAGCGCTAGCAGATCTAGAGGCAAAGAGAAACCGGGTCGATCAAGCAAGGCCACTGAACGGCGTGAACCAAAATCGTCCTGTTCCCGTACGCACTCCCGTCATCGAGAGACGGAAAGAGCTTAACTAAAAAGGCACAAGAAGCATTCACGGTCACTGAAAAATGTGCGTTCTTCTTCGTTTGCCAGGTCGCGGTGGCCCAGAAAGTCTTCCAGGATACCAGGGGGTTCCCGCAACTAACGTCATCGTTCGCGATCGGAATCACTGGATCGTTCTCGAAAATGGCTATCAAAGAGCGAGGATACCGAAGAAAGAGCTCAAGGTACTTCATCATTTCCAGCATTGCAGGAAAGTAAAGGCGATAAAGGTGCGTTAATTGTAAGGTTGTGTTACATTAAACGGCTTAATTGCAGAATATCCCACAACTTATTTCTATCTTATTGAATAAGAATAGAGCCTATTGTTTTATGCCTCGTTCTACAAAGAGTTCCGACACAAACGAGTTGGTCGGTGGTTGCGGGGTATTCTGCAATCGCTCCGAAATATATACTTGTGTAGGTAACCAAAGTGTAGATAACAAAAGATAGAGAGCCTTTCGTAGAATGAAATAGAGCTTCCGTTGTATTGAGTACAAAACATATAGTTGCGTTACGCGTCTCATGTTACGGTAGCGTATGCAAATTCAATGCGTTGTGAGAAACTGGCGAAAGTTTTGCACGAAGAATTGAGATGACGAGTGATGTATCACCAACGTTTGTACGGGAAAGGTAAAGGGAACACAAATTTCTCTAAATGAATGAGATGACGAGTGATGTATCACCAACATTTGTGTGAGAAAGGTAAAGAGAACACACATACATGTCACCAGCTGAGTTCATAGCCAAAGTAGCCCAAATCTTCAATCTGAGGAAACAGCTCATTTGTGTAACTTATGAGTTTCCACACAGCTCTGGAGGAGAGGTACGTGGTAAAGGTAGAAATCGAGGAGGGAGATGAAAAAAGCCTACTTCATGCAATAGATCTGCTTAAGGATTACTCGAGGTTTACTACAGAGGTGAAACTACTTCCCAGCCCACCAGAGTATTTTATGATCGATTGAAAACGAAAAGTAAGGTCAAAAAAAGTATTTTCTGAGCAACTGAAACGACAATTGGGGTTGCATGATGACAGTGGAAAACATAAACGTGGGTTCCTTGATAGCAAGTGGACTGAAGAGTGTGACCGGTTATTGTCTGAAGATTCCAGATTTCTTCTACAATTTGATAAACTAAAATCTGGTGTGGAATTGGTATTTAGGAGTGGTGCTTATTTACTCAACCCTATGCAGGTGTTTTATCCCATCTGTTTGGAAATCAAGGTACTGAGTTCAATGAACCAACTTCGGTCACTTTTGCAACTCTTCAGAGAACTACACTATGACAATCCTAAAGGAAAAAGCCTCGACAAACGCTTGAATGAATGGATGGAGAATAACTTCATCACTGAAGAAGCACTTGCCCTGAAAGAAGCTCTTCCCGATGGACTGGTGTCTCCTACAGAATTGTTGTCAACTCCACGGGTCAGGGCAATGGTCCTGGCCCGTGATATTTCTTAGGGCACTTACTTGAAATGTGTTATGAATGTTTGTTATTGATACTAACATCCATTAGTTTTAAAGATATTTTTCAGTTGAGTATTGGTTTTGGCTTGTTTTGGGATTTTATAATTTTAAAATGTTGCATTTCTGTCATTTAAGGTGCAAGCCATGCAAACAAGGAAACATTGTTGTGGAAACAATGTTTCCCCATTTGCATGCACAGGAAACATTTCTCGCGGAAACATCTTTTTCTTCCAAGTAACAAAAAGTGTTCCTGATTTTTGTCAGAAACATTTTGTTTCCGCAACAACTGTTTCCCCTTTTGCGTGGTAAGGGAACATGTTGTGGCAACAATGTTTCCGCAACAAAGTTTCCTTGTTTGCGGCGGACTTTAGAGTCAAAACCAAAACTGATATTAAATGTTGCTTTCTGCACACATTCTACTGAGCTTGGCATCAGTTACAGTGCAGCTTACAAGTACTTTTCGTTAGGTATGATTGGTTCATTATGTTGAATGTCCTTGCTGTTGTTGTGCAGAATAGTAATTTTACTAATCACTTTGGTTTTGGTTTTGCAATACTCGTTTGGAAACCTGTTTTAATAAATAACCATGGTTACCATTTCCACGTTCTAAAGCTTAAAAAGAAAAATTGGTGTCATTTTCCTTTTCAAGGATTACAATGGTTGAGGTCACACTGGAGGACGTTAACCATGGTAAACTCAAGTTTACCATGGTTAACGGCACCGGAAGTGTGACCCCCAATTTTCAGTTTACCATGGTAAACCTAACTCTGGTAAGTTGCCCTGACAACAGCGGCAAGAACAAAGTTGACTTGACCCCAGATAAGAATGTAGTTGCCAAAAAAAAGAGGTGGGTACATCTCTTGTCTATCTAAACCAAGCTTATTTTGTTGACAGTTTGTCATCTTTTTGGACAAACGCAGTAATTACAATACATTTATGGATTTATATTTTATAAACATGAAATTTATTTTCCTGCTCATTCGCGTGTGTGTTTGAGTCCCTTTCAACGAGCTGGCAAATGAAGTCGAATGTTTCCCGGGTTACCCTGAAATGGTCTTTCCAAAGGGCTCGAAGGAGCCGGTTATTATACATTACCTGAAACCATCCTTGTGGTCGAGGGTAAACCCAGGCTTGCCTGCGCGCTCTTCTTTGTTTTTGTCTTTTCCGTCTACGGTTAATTAACGAAACCGCTGCACTTTCTTTGGTCCCAAGATCTAAATAGTTGTCTGTAAGAAGGAACCGAATTCTACGTGCTCGTCTAAGCAGCAGAATTAAAAGCAAAATGGGAGCAATTGAAAATATAACTCTCTTTTGTTGATCCATAATTTTATTACGCGCCAAGTAACAGCTCAGTAACTTACAGTTAATATGAACTCACGCGACATGTCAACATTTGGTGTACTCGTCACGTATAAGTTTACTGATCATGAAAAAAGTGCACATGGAAAGCGTCAAATCTATTTTTTATGACTTTGGCAGCTTTACTACGGTAACTGGGTGGTTGCGCAATTTACCTTGGTAAAGCCTCTAGTGTGACCTCAGCCAATGTCTACACCAAAAGTGATATCTGATACAATTCCCACACCTAGAAGTAATAGGAGTAACTATTGTCCCTGGTGAATTTGTAAGAGATCTATTAACTCAATTGCATGGTGAAAAGAATTTGGTGCGATTATCAGTGAATGACGAGTTTAAACATTCTTACAATGAATTTGTTGGTATTTTTACACTTTCATGTCAGTGCTCTTTTGAATAAAATTACAGAAGTTGAGGGTGATTACCTAGCCTACTGGCTAAATAGTTTTATAAAATCTGGTCTTATTACCAGGGAGCATTTGATTTATCAAAACATTGATGCGTTCTTCTCCGAGCAATTGTCTCAGCCAAATCCTGTTGCAAACTGGAAACACTAGCCAACTGTTTTCAGTTTTTGCGAGTTTCTAGCGGAACTTGCTACACAAAGTTGCTACATGTTCTTCCTCGGTAACAAACGCTTTGGCTTCAAAGATCACAGAAATAAATCTACCAGCTCCAACCGTATCATACTGCCATCCTGGACCTTCCTTGTCAACTCTTGATTCACGCGAGTTAACACCGAGTTACCATTCAGGTCCTCACTTGAACAATCTCATGTTGTTGTTGACTTTACTCTTTGGATGGTATTCCATGTTTGGCAACTCCAGGGTTAAAGAAATAGTTCACTGTTGTCTATTATGATGGAATGCCACTAAATATCGGAACTTTCCCAAGGCAGGAAAATGGTGAGACATTTTTTGATGGAATTATTCCAACAGTAAAACTGGACACAATGAGGCAACTCTACATGGAAGGTAATACTGCTGTGCATAAATTCATTTCTGAAAATTGTTCCTGGATTAGTGAGGTAAAGGTATTTGATGTTTGTGATGCCTCTGGAACAGTGCATGTGAATATTTTTACAAAGTTTGCTTCAAATGGTGGAGATGCTGAAAGTCAAAGAAGAGCTTCCTGAAGTCTTTGAATACCTTTAAGCATGGTGTAACTGTCTTTTGTCAAACAATGCAAAACACTGTGAGCATCCATCTTTGAAGGAAGTATGCACAAGGTGCAAAACACTGGACCTGGAAACCAATCCATATATCAGTGCACATTGCATACACGTGTCATCAGACCAGGCCCCATCACAGCACAAAGCCCACATTGAGCTGAATAATGTTTCTCCAAACGACCTAAATGATCCAAACTACCGGTTTTATGGTTTTGGACTTCTCCATTTTTGTAGGAATTGCATTTCAGCCTTACGTCACTAAAGACTAACAGATATGTCTGAAAAGTGTTGCTCCGGCAAGTGTTTTCACTTTCCGAGATGCCCACAGTGATGAAATTAGGTATCAAGCAGTCTCACAGCCATTAGAGGAAATAGTGAAAGAGACAGAGGCCATCGTGACAACCCTGGTGCCTGAGCAGTATAAACCAACCGCTAAGTCACACAGCATACTTGGCCATCCTCTGTACATTGCCACAAATGCAAATGAGGATATCCTTTGAAATGGTAGGTGTATTCTTTATCCTTTTAACCTTACTAAATGTTATGCATATATTTTTGGTGCAGTTTAATTTTTTTGTATTAAAAATGTTCAAATCAATTTGAATTTTTTGTTTGTCTTAAGAGACAGTCCGCGTTAGATTCGACCGGTCAATTTGGGCCAGTCGTTCGATTTCCTTCAAATTTTCAGCAACAGACAAAGTTGATATAAAATTAATGAAAACACTTTTCTTTTGATTCTAAACTTAACAAGACCCGAAATTTTGAGGCGAATGTTCAACCCTCCCGAATCCCCGAAAATCGACCTTTCACCGAGTCGAAATTACCCCGTTTTCGGATGTTTGCCGCCGAAATGATATTTATCCGAAAAACCTTACATTTATACCACAAACACATACACCATACTTCTTTACAAATATGGTATATAGAACTCATATTATTGAGAACTTTTAAAAGGAGGGCATCTCAAACATACCAATGTTAACGATTCGTGCACGGAGCGTGTCAAGTGCTGCAACAAAAACCAACATTTCTCAAAATTCTGACTTACTCTGGAAGTCTCGTGTATTTTTTCAAAGAGTACTAGGATAGTGTCCTTAAACTACGGAATAATATTTAGTGGATCTCTATACTGCGAAAAGATACGGCCGCAACAATTTTGGGCAAATCTCTTATTTTCCGACACGTCTTATGTGACAGCGATGGCATCCCAAGGCAACAAACTTCGACTTTTTCTGTCTTGACCGCAACTTAAAGTAGACAAATGCGTTTTAAAAGGGTGAACAATTAAAAACGTACCTTAAAAGTTCCACTGTTTTGCTTCCAAGACTTCATGTTTCACCGATTAACTATCAGCAAATTTGATGGCCGTGTCACGGTATCCGTGTTCTTATTTGTTGGCTTGCAGGCGACGATCATGCTAGCTAAAAACCTGAACAACTCTACAGAGTTCCGTAAAATTAGTTCTGTTATTCAACCGGGCACTCTGCCGACCAAATAGTCATCAGTTGCAGAATTTATATCGAGGAAAGACTTTTGAAAGTTGTCGTCCATCTTTGTTTTGAAATAACAACCGCTGACAGTAACAACACTTCCAGTCTGATCGAACCGGAAACAGAACATCGTCTACAGTAAGAAGTCGTGGACTAAGTTCAATTTCTAGAGTTTTATTGTTATTAACGTACTGTTAATTACTTGATTATTTCTAGCTTATTTTCTACTTCAAATGCATACATGTTTATGCCGGGCAAGTCATTATTTAACCCTTTTACGTTATCTAAGATGTATTGGTGGTTTCCCGTGTGGTTTTCACCTCACACATCGTCACGCAAGTAAAAAAAAATAAAATCCTCAACAATTCAATAGATAAAGTCAAGAAATAGTTATGTTGTAGAAGAGTGATACATAAACAACGTGTAAAAGCCACAGGGCCGTGCGATATCTCATAACCGAGTTATTCAAGAAAATGTACCACGGAAAATTACAGAGTTTAGTATGGGACGCCATGTTGGTGTTCCGTCTGATGGACACCAACATGGCGGCCGGAAACCAGCAAAAACATCTGAAATTTACCTTGGCTATTTCAAAGCCCTTCTTCTCTCCGCTGAACTTTCACACATTAACATAGACCTTTCTATTACATGTTAGCTGATGAGACCTAATAAAACACGAGGCAAATCGATGTTCTCATGTATTCGTGACATGTTTAGAGCAGCAATCCTTCTGTCACGCACTGCGCAAAAATCTAAAATTCAAACTGCTCTATTTAAAAAAAATGCTTTCCTTCTGAAAACAAGCAAGCCGATAGTATTTTACATTTTCTTTTATGTGATGAAGATAAAAACCCAAAATTGTGTTTAGATATGAATTTCAGTTTTTTTATCACGTCATGTGAAAACCAGCAATTTTACTAAAATAATAACAAAAACTGTAAAAAAAAAAAATATCGAAAAACTGCGAAATATATAGAAATGAGACTTCAGAAAGGTCTCAACAGCAACTGCAAATTTACGAAACTTGCAATAAATGAGACGTCAGAATGGTCTCACCGAGAACTGCGAATTCTAATGTAAAACGAAGAAAATGCAGGAAACTGCGAAAATTTGCAATTTTCAGTTGAAAATCGTAAACTTTGTAGCGACAATTTCGTCCTTGACCGGCATACCGCTACAATAAAAGAGGCTAAGGCTAGCAGAGTTTTTCTTTATCTTGTTTGTTTTCCGGGGGTTTTATTTAGGCTAAACTTTTCAGCGGCTCTCCTGTTTGCTATCTCTGAGAGCGACAGGTAGCTGCATGGAAGGCAATCATTAAAAACTGAGTGTACCTAAATATTATTCTGTCTCTTAGCTAAATAATTTTACAGAAAACACGAACATTTTTCAACAACGATAGCCAAGTGCTGAACCAAATCCTTCTTTCTGTCCTTTGCTGTAAATGGGACTTCATAGTTCTTTAGAATGTTCTTTAGCATTGAAACATTAAACTGTGAAAGTTCGTTGGTTTTCCGGTACTGGCAAAGGTCATAAACGTCGTAGTAAATGGGATGTAGAAGGCCGATCTCGTCAACAATGCGGTTCACCACTTCTTGTCTGTTGAAATACACATTGAAATCGGAGATCATGGAAAGAAGCCAATGAATTAAAGTATTTATGATCGACTAAGGAGAGAGTGGGCCGCGCGTTTCTCTACTGTAGATGAAGACAGTCAAGAAGCTTCTAATAATTCGAGAGAGATCGCCTGTGGTTCAGAACAGGCAACCAGACCCTCAAATCTCACACGAGGGTGGGCCCTTTCAAAGCTACTTGCCCCAACTCGTTTTTCTGAAAATGTAAAGAATTACTTGAAAGCAAAGTTTAACCAAGGAGAACGAACGGGGTTAAAGGCTAACCCAAAACAAGTCTCTGCAGACATGCAAAACGCCCGAGATGAACAAAATGAGCGTCGCTTTTCCAGAGAAGAATGGCTATCAGCTGTTCAGATAAAGAACTTTTTCTCTCAGCTAGTGTCATCCAAGAGGAAAGGGCAAGATGCAGCTGATGACAAAAAACAGAAATTGAAGAAATACTGGAATAGGAAGAAGAAAGCAACAGACAAGAAGTGGTGAACAGCATTGTTGACGAGATCGGCCTTCTACACTGATCCCATTTACTACGACGTCTATGACCTTTGCCAGTACCGGAAAACCAACAAACTTTCACAGTTTAATGTTTCAATGCTAAAGAACATTCTAAAGAACCATGAAGTCCCATTTACAGCAAAGGACAGAAAGAAGGATTTGGTTCAGCACTTGGCTATCGTTGTTGAAAAATGTTCGTGTTTTCTGTAAAATTATTTAGCTAAGAGACAGAATAATATTTAGGTACACTCAGTTTTTAATGATTGCCTTCCATGCAGCTACCTGTCGCTCTCGGAGATAGCAAACAGGAGAGCCGCTGAAAAGTTTAGCCTAAATAAAACCCCCGGAAAACAAACAAGATAAAGAAAAACTCTGCTAGCCTTAGCCTCTTTTATTGTAGCGGTATGCCGGTCAAGGACGAAATTGTCGCTACAAAGTTTACGATTTTCAACTGAAAATTGCAAATTTTCGCAGTTTCCTGCATTTTCTTCGTTTTACATTAGAATTCGCAATTCTCGGTGAGACCATTCTGACGTCTCATTTATTGCAAGTTTCGTAAATTTGCAGTTGCTGTTGAGACCTTTCTGAAGTCTCATTTCTATATATTTCGCAGTTTTTCGATATTTTTTTTTTTACAGTTTTTGTTATTATTTTAGTAAAATACATTATAGATAACGTAAAAGGGTTAAATAATGAGTTGCCCTGCATAAACATGTATGCATTTGAAGTAGAAAATAAGCTAGAAATAATCAAGTAATTAACAGCAGAAATTGAACTTAGTGCACGACTTCTTACTGTAGACTATGTTCTGTTTCCGGTTCGATCAGACCGGAAGTGTTGTTACTGTCAGCGGTTGTTATTTCAAAACAAAGATGGACGACAACTTTCAAAAGTCTTTCCTCGATATAAATTCTGCAACTTATGACTGTTTGGTCGGCAGAGTGCCCGGTTCAATAACAGAACTAATTTTACGGAACTCTATAGAGATGTTTCAGGTTTTTAGCTAGCATGATCGTCGCCTGCAAGCCAACAAATAAAGAACACGGATCCCGTGACACGGCCATCAAATTTGCTAACAGTTAATCGGTGAAACATGAAGTCTTGGAAGCAAAACAGTGGAACTTTTAAGGTACGTTTTTAATTTTTTACCCTTTTAAAACGCATTTGTCTACTTTAAGTTGCGGTCAAGACAGAAAAAGTCGAAATTTGTTGCCTTGGGATGCCATCGCTGTCACACAATACGTGTCGGAAAATAAGAGATTTGCCCAAAATTGTTGCGACCGTAACTTTTCGCAGTATAGAGATCCACTAAATATTATTCCGTAGTTTAAGGACACTATCCTAGTGCTCTTTGAAAAAATACACGAGACTTCCAGAGTAAGTCAGAATTTTGAGAAATGTTGGTTTTTGTTGCAGCACTTGACTCGCTCCGTGCACGAATCGTTAACATTGGTATGTTTGAGATGCCCTCCTTTTAAAAGTTCTCAATAATATGAGTTCTATATACCATATTTGTAAAGAAGTATAGTGTATGTGTTCGTGGTATAAATGTAAGGTTTTTCGGATAAATATTATTTCGGCGGCAAACATCCGAAAACGGGGTAATTTCGACTCGGTGAAAGGTCGATTTTCGGGGATTCGGGAGGGTTGAACATTCGCCTCAAAATTTCGGGTCTTGTTAAGTTTAGAATCAAAAGAAAAGTGTTTTCATTAATGTTATATCAACTTTGTCTGTTGCTGAAAATTTGAAGGAAATCGAACGACTGGCCCAAATTGACCGGTCGAATCTAACGCGGACTGTCTCTTAAGTTTGAAATAATAATATTAATTTGAGAGAAACCAAATAAAAATAAATAAATTGTTTTGAAAATTCTAACCTGCTTACAGGCCCTCTTTTGGGGTTTGCACGTGAGCAACGAAGCTGTGAATTGTGAGCAGGCCCCATTTCCCTGAATCCCTCGTGACTTCGCTGCTTGCTTTTTGCGGCTTTGTTGCTCACACACAAACCCCAAAAGAGAGCCTTTAAGCAGGCTATGAAAAGTCCCACCCCCACCACCCAAAAAATATTAATAATGTTAACACTAATAAATAAACCACAACTTTTATACAGTAGATGTGACACACACAACTTTCAGTGCTCTTTTTTTTTTGGAATATAGACATAGGCCTAGCTAGAATGACTTTGAGGTGTGTTGATAACAGTAAGTTAGGTAGTGGGTGTTACATATGGTAGACTTCTCAACACTTTACCTGTATTTTGTATTCTGTTTTCTGTTACATGTATACTGTAAAAGCTGTATTAAACCCCTCCTCTCTTTTAAGCCCCCCCCCCCCCTCTCTAATAAGGCCACCATTTGAAGTCCAGATTCTGTAATAAACCCTGTATCTCTGTTAAGCCCCCCTGTCTTGAGGCCAGAAAAGAAATAATCCACCAAGGGGCTTAATAGAGCTTTTACGGTATCAGAAGCATTATCTGACTGCTGTTTTTCAGAGAAGAGAATTCGAATTGGGTGGTTTGATAAGTGCCAATCACATAGGCTACTTATGCATAATATATTTCATTTGTGATATATATTTAGTACATTGATATGTTTTGATTGTCTTCTAAATGCTGAATATGAGTTTGTTGGCATGGGAAACAGGCACATTCCAACCAAATGCATTGCACTGGGGACATGGGACCATCCAGGTAACTGGCATATAAGTAGACGTTTTACTGTTTTCATAATGTAGCCTTCGCACTGAAGCCCCTAGCTGGCTACCAGATTGTCAGTTCAATATGATATTGAAAAATATTTATGCTCTGTTGCATATAGTTTTGTGTTATTATATTCATTTGTTTGAGCCACACCTTTTAAGAAATTTGTTTTCAAAGAACGACACTGTGACTTTATCTCATTTGTGACTAGCTTATGTGGCTATGGCATGAAATTGCTAGAGTAAAGGAAGCAAGGATGTGGGGTTTTTTTTGGTGTAAATTTATCTGGTTGATGAAATTCACCTATTGGATCAATTTATTGGCAATAGGCAGGTACAAAAGTCGGACCGGATCAACTCGGACTGCCAGTCCGGGTCGGATCAACACGGATCGAGTTGAATCATGAAAAAGACATAAACTTAAATGAAATTGAAACTTTTACCCATTTGAGGGTTAAAATTCCGGTCAAAAATTGGCCAAATTAAGAAAGACTCGCGACGTTTCTCCGTGTCGTGCTGTGTAGTCAAGCCGCCATTTTGTATTCTAAGTTCCAGTTCCTCTCAGACTCTTCTCGAGATCCCACCGCGTCGATCTCCACAATCATGGACCCAGATGAAGGTAAAATCTAGGCCATCTTTGTCAGTGAATTTGCATCCGTCCACCAAAATGATAGTTTCAGTAATTAAGAATGTATATATTTGCTAATTGTTCACAGCAGGCGATGTCTTTTTTGTGAGGTAAGTGTTGTGCACATTGATCACGTAGCGTAACAGAAATGGGTTATGGGCTAGTTCAGTGACGTGAAAAACATGCACAATATTTCACAGAAAACCTACAGTGAAACTACATTAATATCATCATCTACCATAAAAATGTGATCCGTTAACGGAGTGGTGAGGTATATTTTTCCTTAGGAAAGAAATTGACTGCAGATCAACTTTTGTGGTGGTATGAAAGGGGTGATCATAAGGTGGGGCGTCATCGAATGTGATTTGCTGTTTTATCCAAATGAGACAAATAATATACATTTATTCAATTTTTAGCTTAAATTGCGTGACTTCAGCCAGTCTAGCGTTGTTCTAGATCACGCGAGGCGCGGAACATGCTCACGTGTTAGCTTTCATGTCACGTGATCAAAACAGTCCTTGGCTCTTCGGCAGCCATCTTGCCTCGAATGGTGAGTCTCGTTTTCTAACAACGGAACAACTACAAAGTAATGGGACGTTTCTTACGAGAAAAGCCTTGTTATGCAGAACACCATACTTTTTGTACTTGTTCGGCTCTCTTATATGTGGCAACAAACTTCAAGAGCTGTGCGGTTATCGATTTGAGCTGATTTGGATGGATGGATTTATGGTCTTTAGACTTATATCTGAGGATGCTACCAAGTGTGTGGAAGTTGTTGGTGGACGAACTAGATGAGATGATCAATTTTTCTTCACATTTTTGTGATCGGTTAGCTTGGGATTTACCCAGTACGTATAAAAGCACCTTTATATATAGCGTTTCAGTTTTGAGCGTACAGTCATGTAACTTGCAGAATATAAGCTTAAGAAAAAAATCTAGATGTATTTGAAAACCGGACTAACTGGGGTCCATGTATTTCTAAATGTAACACTATTAGGTTATTATTGGTGATTATACGTCTTTTATTCTTGTGATCTCTATGTCAAATAATATTAAATACATTTGTAATCAGTCGTATTATGCAGATGAGTTTAATGCTATTACATGTAACTCTTGGGGGTTAAGGGAGTGGTGAGTGGGTGAGATGGGGAAATTGTTATGTAGAAAAGAGAATTGGGCCAAGGATGTGCTCTAGCAGTGCCCGCTCGCCTGATTAATAATTCCCTTCGGGCATCTGAGAAAAATTACTGGTAGCCCAGATGGACTGTAACTTTGAGGGGTAAGCTTCCTAGTTGACTCTTAAAATTTATCTCAGTGCACAGCTTTGATTGGGAGGTAACTCCCTGTAATGCTAATATAGATTTGCCGCTTGCATTACTTTTCATATTAGGAACCTTCAGATCGTAGTATAAGTATGAGATTGAGTGAGTGCAAGTACGACTTTTTAAGACCTAGTGCTCATGCTTTAGATTATCGCATGTCAAACCAATCTTGTTCCTAGAGCCTCCTTCTCTACTGGTCAGCAACTGGGAGGAGCAAGGGCTCTGGGAACAAGACCGGTTTGAAATGCGAAAGTCAGTCATACCCGATCTTGTACTCGTACTCTGATCTGAAGATCGCTATTACAATGGAAGGTTTGAATCAACACCATGAAGACATATTCTAACAAAGTCAGTCCAGGAATAGCAAAGTTTATCATATTAGGTTATTTAAGGGTGTTGAGCCTTGAGCGACTTAAGGCGACTTAAGGCGATTTTAGGCGACTTTGGGCGACTTTAGGCCACTTTGGGTCCCAGTGTGGGCCTGGGGAAAAATGTTTGGAAATTCAAAACTGTGTCAATTCTGCAACTATGGTAATAATTCCAGTCTCTATATAAACGTTAACAAGTAAAGAATATTGAAAAATAGTCTTTGGTGTTTGGTAGAATTATTTTAGAGCTTTTAAACTTGTGTGTGTTTACAAACACATGGGAGCCGGGTGGTGTGAATGGAAAAAATACGGCCACCAAACAACATTTTTCAAACAATACACCAATATCAATGATATCAGGAATTTAATGTACAATTGGATCATCTGTCGGTAAAGCATTAAACACGTACTGACATAAAGAAAATTATCGATTGTTGCCTGGAAGAAAGCATTTTCGGCCGTCGAATTACGTACTGCATGGTATTTTCTGCGAGAGCAAGATAGCCGTCTTCCGGGGAAAAATGTCTGGAAATTTAAAACTGTGTCAATTCTGCTCCTATAGTAATAGTTCTAGTCTTTAAATAAACGTTAACAAATGGAGAATGTGGAAAAATAGTCATTGGCTTTTGGTAGAATTATTTCAGAGGTTTTAAACTTGTGTGTGCCGCTTAGAGCGAATGAATAAAAGCACGGCCAGGAAAAAATATTTTTCGAAAAATTAATTTCTACACCAATATCGATGGTATCGAGAAGTTAATAAACAATTGAAGCATCTGTCGGTAAGGTTTTAAACAAGTAACATAAAGAAAAATTATCGATTGTTGCATGGAAGAAAGCATTTTTGTATACGAATGACCTATAAAAGGCGGTCAAATCACGTAAACATAATATTTTCTGCGAGAGCAGAGTTTGGAAATTCAAAACTGCGTCAATTCTGCTTCTATAGTAATAGTTCTAGTATTTAAATCAACCTTAAAAAATGGAGAATACGGAAAATAGGGTCTGGCTTTTGAAAGCCTGTTTGAGTTTACAAACACATGAGAGCCTTGCGGTGCGAATGAAACAAAAAAACGGCCACGAAGCAAGATGTTCAAAAATTAATTTCTAAACGAGTATCGATGGTTTCGAGAATTTAATAAACGATTAAAGTATCTGTGTAAAGCTTGAAACACGTAGCATAATAAATAATCTTTTTTTTTGCCTGGAAGAAAATATTTTCGTTTACAATTGATCTGTTTAAACGGCCGTCGGAAT
Source organism: Pavona decussata (assembly GCF_977016875.1). Lineage (NCBI taxonomy): Eukaryota > Metazoa > Cnidaria > Anthozoa > Scleractinia > Agariciidae > Pavona > Pavona decussata. The sequence continues at coordinate 633,384 of NW_028145758.1, forward strand.
CACGTAAACATAGTATTTTTAGCGAGAGTAAGTTTAGTTAATTGCTCCTGGGGAAAAATGTTTGGAAATTCAAAACTGTATCAATTCTGCTCCTAATTATTAAAATAATAATGATTAAGAATACAGAAAAATACTCTTTGGTGTTTGTTAGAATTATTTCAGAGCTTTGAAACTTGCGTGTGATTACAATCACATGAGAGCCGTGCGGTGCAAATGAAAAAACACGGCCACGAAACATATGTTTTCAAAAATTAACTTCTTCTCGAATATTAGCGATATCGGAAGCGATTAAAGTGTCTATGTAAAGCTATTTAAGAGTTTTGAAAGTTGCCATAACTGATCACGAACGGGTGATATAGACAAGTGTAAGACTTCTTTAACTTACTTTTCCAGGCAGTCTGCTCTAACTTGCTATTTATCGCTCTCTTTCACGTAGAACTTTGCTTAATCGTGCCCGCTTTTCTGTTTTCTTTTTCTCTCCCTCTCTCTTCTTTCCACGTTTGTCAACATAACCAACGAAAAAATATCAATTGACTTTGTATTATGAGTTCTTTATCAATTCTGTTGTAAACGCACCTTGCCATGCAACTTCCCGCTAAACAAACAAGGGCGCCATAGCATTGTAGGATTGCGTACCAACGGACGGTCGGACGGACAAAGTGACGTCATAACCAGACCAAAATTTTTCGCTTTCATGGGTTTCCCAAATTCTTTTAGCTATGGTGATCCGCACGCGCGCCTTCAGCTTGCGGAGCTCCGCTACAATTAATCCATTTCAACCTGGGATTTTATCCAAGCCTTTTGATCCTGTTTAAAGCTATTTAAAGTATGGCAAACACAACTGGACATTCTTTCCAACTTGAAAAGAAAAATGTACAGTCACGAAAGGAAGCATAACCATTTTTTGTCCGCTCGCAACACAAGTTGCCCGAACTCGCGTAGGGGTACGATGACCTCTGAGTGCAAGCGGTGTTGGGTTATAGCCAGCCGTTGAGAATTTAAACGCGTTATAAGACCTTGTATGGGAAATAAACTTCTCTCGATTCTGAAGCTTAGATAACGCTAAATTTAGCTTGCATTCAATAAAATGAATAAAACTGAATCACCTCCGGTGTATTCTTGCGCGTTTGGGGATTATTTTACCGTTTCAGGCATTCTTTGAAATCACTGTCATTTCCTTTATCGGGACGGTGCCCGCAACGAACTAGAATCTTAAAGTCTGCTTTCCACTATCGTGGGATTATGTCAATATCAGTTCACGAGTCACGCAAGGTTCTGTGACATTTTGTTTTCCCTCTTAGTTTCAAATAAAAGCTGTGTAAAACCGGAGAAGATAACTAGACCTAGTGGGGTGAAATAACTGTTGAGCCCGAAAATCTCTGAGACAATTTGGAGAGATTTGCAAGCAACGTGACTCAACTTGATCACGTGCTTAATGACGCACTACCGGACTCTTGACAGGTTGCTGTCGCGTGGGTCAAAATAATCTTCTTGTCTTTCAATTCAAATTATTCTAAGCGCCAAGTTGGTTTAATCTCCGTTTTGGTGACGATTTCTTTCGAAAAAGCTGAAAGGCAGGGATGTTTCATGTTGTTTGGTGGATATGTTGCTAAGCTAAAATATTGCCTCGATGAGACTGGAGACAATTAACATTTGGGGCGGCATTTATCATAGCTGATGGTAAAGTTCTGTTATACTTAGCTCACGCTGGCCTTTTACGCCATGCTCAAAGTAATTATAAAGTTTCTTTTCATTGTATAAACTTACTTTACCTTGCAAAGCTAGCGCTTGTAAATCGCACTTGATGTACCTAGGCTACCTAAACGATAAAGAACATGATTTCCCACGTCAATTTTTGTCAGTTTGTGTTTTGCGCGTTTATCGAGGCAGTTATTCCCATTCAGATCGCGCGCGTCAATGAAGGTTTTACATTTCCTGCTTCTGACATGGTTGTGATATTTCTGGTCCATCCTTTCTAAGGTGAAGCAAACCTTTTCGATGAACTCTCGTCATGAATTCATTTTGTTTTAAGTAAAACATATGCATATAAATTATCATAGGCGTCTGTGGCCTAATTGCATGACCAAACATTTGTAAAGGTGTTGTCATATGCAAGACACGAAACCCACTTCATAAACAGAGTCACTTTGTTTTTCCTCTGCACAGAAGATTTAGCGCTTTAGATTTACCTATTTTTATTGATGAATTGATAAGAGTGTTATCATTTTTAGGAAATGGGATGCTAGCAGGCTTGAAGCTGAAGAGGACCAGCATCTTCATTGGGCAAACAGGAGGAACGAACAAAAGTGAAGTTGTTGAAAATCTGATAGGGAAAGCTCGTTTGTCCGAAGGTTCCGAGTAACAGGCTGTCTTTCCACGGAGGAGTGTTGAGGGGGTCCGAAATTCGGAATCTTTTATGAGTTCAAAGGGGATACGAAATTCGGAAAACCTCTTTAGTTAGATAGTAGTGATTCGTTTTCCTCGACTAAGTGTTGATGGGGGTCCGAAATTCGGACTTTTCTTATTTGGAACAGTAAACTGTATTTTTGTTATCAGGCTTGCTTGAAATGGAAAAAAATAGTGTGATTTTGACAGAATTGTCATAATTTAAATTCACTTGACGGAAACCAAATTTTCCTCCGATGAAATGCCCAACTTTGCACGGATTGGCAAAATTCTTCAGTGCATTGCAGTTATTTTGCACCGAATTTCTCTAAAATGTAATGCCACAAATTAATTTGGAACGTGTTCAAATTTAATGGAACTCAATCGAACTTAAATAAATGAATTGCCTCCTTTGAGTCCGGCAATCAAACCAACTGAAAATTTTTGTGAGAGTTCGATGGCGTTCGATTTTCGAAATCAATCGAACTGAATAGAAAGTTCTGAACAATCACTTGAAATAGACAACAATTTTAAAAAGTCTTTTTAAGCATGCAAAAACAACAAAGAAGTAGTTAAAACGAATAATGGATTGATGTAGCTTTACTGAAACATCATTTTATGATCCACTGCTGTTGTCATATAGTGAGTCAATTTAGCACAAAGTCATGCAACAAACGAGTCCGGCGAGCAATGCCATAAACTGAAATAAAACCGATTTATCATCCTATAGAGTCCTTATAACAGCTATAACAAAGTCATCTCTTAAGCCGAGCAATGCAATTAATGAACTAAAACAAAGCTGATTCATCCGTATCAGGTGTTTTTTTTTTTTTGTTTTTCATTATTCCGCTATTTTTGTTTTTTTCTTTTTTGTTTTGTTTTGTTTTTGTTTTTATAATACAAGATTTGATGGGAACAATCTGTTCTTAGAACGGTACAAGATAACGTGAGGTAAACTGAGAAGCCGCCTCATCAGTAGCAAAACACGAGCAATTTTCCTTTATAACCATTTTTAATCGAAAGTATGTCATGTTTCACCATCGAACCTAATCGAACTCAATCAAAGTTTGATTTGGTTTAGTTCCTTCAATTTTTGGTAAAACTTCGATTGTGTTCGAGTACCAAACTTAATCGAACCCATGAGTTCGATTATGTTCAATTAATAAAACGTTTGATTTGGTTCGAGTAGTTTCGTCGGGCTCTTGTCGGCAATTATTAAACGTGAATCAGACTAGATTATAGACTCGCCATTTTCCTGAGAAAGGATGACTTTTTCTTCCGATTAACAGCTAAAAAATAAGAGATAAAACCCCGGCGAGGTTCAGTTGTGTCTCAAGTGTTGTCCCAATAACAAAACAACATTCTGATAAGTTCCCCTTTTGGAAGCTTTCTCATCTTAAACTTCCCTGTAAACAACGAATTCATCATCGATGTTAGTTGTGTTATCCCGGATGAAAGCAAACTGGCAGGCATTCGAATATGAAAAGTTTTTGCACTTAGCCTCGCTTTCATAATGAGGCTCACACGGGAACTCTGAAATGGACTATTGATTTTTATGTGGAATTTGCCATTACTTTTCAATCCAACATTGGAACCGGGAAAGTCGCCGCCAGGAACGAGAAATAAATTATTACAACATTGATATAAACTGAATCACTTTATAGTCAAACCACTCCAGTCAAATTGCCTTCGTTGCTTTCGGAATTGACGTGTTGTTCTTGCAGACAAGGAATTTACCCCAGTTAATTAGTATCTCTTCTTCCAAGCCTCGGTTGTTCAAAGAGTCCGGATAACTTTATATGTCCAGTGCATAAATCACCATCCAGCAAATAGATTGTCCTCCAATTCAATATACATTGCAAACGATAGAAAGTGCTGTATCCACTGGATAAAATTATACGATCTATGAACAGCCAGGGCCAGGTGTGTAATTGAGTACCAAATTTTAGAGGTCACCGTACGATGGACAAGCACCCCTCGGTAGGGTGGTGAGATGGGAATGGGGGTGAGGGGTGAGGTTAGTTGAGTTAAGGTGAGATATAACTTTTAGTATCTATTTAACGACGATTTCATTAAGTCACTAGTATAATTGACTCATCCTGAAAAAACCGGGTTTAATGTCGCTAGCGCTCCGCCTGTATGTATCACCATGACCTGAATAGCAGGTTTAATTCTCAAAAATGATTCAACAACATTCAGTTATATTCGGCAGATTTATTTATCAGTTATCAATCTAAGGCGTAACACAGCGTCGGCTCGACAGTTTAATAATTTTCTAGAAGAACACGCCGATATTTCTTGCAACAGGACTACAAGACCATTTCAGATCTCCAGCTCACGGCCACGGCGACATCTAATCAGACTTTTGAGGCACCCCCTTTTGCTCTTGCCCCTTGCCACACAGAGTGCAAACCTCCTTTTGCAACCCTAAATGAAAAACAGAAAAGAAGTAAAATTGTAATTGAGTTTGTACGGGTAGAAAAAAGGCTTTGTTGTAGGTACATGGGTAAATAGATATAGATTACTCGTGATAAACTAACGCGGTATGAATGAACGAATGAATCAATGAACGAAAGAACGAACAAACGAACGAAAGAAAAAATTACCTTGTTGATACACGGTCAACTCATCAGTTCTTTATTTAGAGTAAACTGAACTACTTTTCTTTTTTCTATCGTAAAACAGCTATTTCTATACCTAAAGACTAAAATCATGTCTAAAACTGCTATATGAATGGTAAAATGTGAGACTTGACGGGAAGTTTTCTCCAAAGAATTGTCCCAGCGAAACTGAATCTTTCCTTCGTGAAATTCGGGCAGGGTAACGGGCAAGGTGGCTGGGGTAGCAAGTTTACCACTAATATCTCTTAGAAAGTAACTGGAGACAAAGCTAAGGTTAGTAAATTTGGAACAAAGATAGTCAGATGCCAAACAGTGGAGTGACTTATAGAACAATTGCGGCATTCTTTAATCTTCTTTAAAGTTGTCAAGTTTCTTCCAGCCAAGTGGATGTTCTCTTGTACATGTAGCAAATACGAACTGCTAGTGAAATGTGTTTATGAATTCCATGTCAGTGTTAAAAGTTGTTAACTTAAAAGTTGCAAAGAGAACAACTTACAAAAAAGTGAAGCTTGAATTTGATTCAAACCCTCATTAATAACGGGTTCCAGTGAAATACCCGTTCAAACCTACTATTTCAAGGTTCTACTAACTTCAATATATATGTAACAGTCTATTAATCAGTACTTGTGTACATAGCAGGTCGAATATTGGCTATCAGTAGCTGCCCTTTTTTTCCTAATGCCAGCCTTTCAATCAATGTCGTTTGTAAACCAGGAATTCTTATCATTGCTATTCAGTTACGTTATCATCCCAAATGAAAGCAAGCTGACGGACGGTCTCAAAGCTAGTATTTGGTTCAATCAAAGGTTGTTCCCTTTTGGGTCGAATCATAATGGTGGCCTGGTAGGAACTTCGTTAATAGTTCTTTTATAAGAGAGAGAGAGAACAAAAAAAAAAAAAAAACATAAAAATAGTACGTACTCTTCTTGCACGCGCATCATGAACATTTTCGTCGATGCTGTCGTCATCATTCTCGAGCTCAGCAGGATCGTTTAGCTGAACATCTCCCTCTTCGTTCTCACCGTCACTCCTTTCTTCAACCAAAGGCTTTGCGTACACTAAGGTCGCCAGAAGGACGAAGGCTAATGCAAATATCAGTCTCATGTTTTCTTGTCAGCAAGCCGAGCTCCGAAACAAGACGTAACTATATCCACAACGAGTGAATCAGCTTTCAAACGCCAAACGCTTGCTGCTCTCTTATAGAAATTCGTGAAGCAGATGGCCCTCGATCGTTGGATAACAAGTCCAATACACCTGATTATGGGAAAATTTGAAGGCAAACAGCTCAAGAAAAGTATATTTGAATTTTGGAGACTGTTTTAACAGCTTTTTTATAACCTGCTATCGTCTAAAAGCGTCAAAGAAAGCCGTTTTACTATAAGACGGCAAATAGATAAAATGAGATTGAACATTTTTAAATTGTATGTAAAGACAGAATTATACTGAATAATCTATCAACGTTATAAAAAGGTAATCCTCCTTACAAATCAACTACTTTTTTATTTTTCTTTCTGGTTTATCATGTTAATAGCGCCAATGAGTTTTCTTTTACATTGCAAATATATATCACGATAAAATTGTGAGATATTTCATTTACTTGACAAACGTTAAATTTTAGTTTGGTTTGTGAGTTTGTGATTTTTTTCGAATTATAAAATCTAATATGGTTTTTCGAGTGTTGTGAGCAGGTGAGTTCTACTGCAATCTGCGAAAAAAAGTACCCTGAAAGAGTTGCAGTTTACAACACGGAGGAAGCTTAGACCATACTAACTTAATTCATATCGGTAAAGAATTACATTGCCTCTCATAAACTTTTACCATGCTCCCATTCAATTCAAACCTGTTAACTAAGAAAATTCTTGTTTTATGTTTTTATTTTTCTGACTGCTAAAGTCCAAACACGTCCTTGTCTCTTTAGAAAATGTGCCAGCGGTAACTGAGGAATCAAATTTTTATCGCTAAAAAAGTATTTTTCCTAATGTTTATATTTTACTTTTTTTAGTGGGGTGGGTATCTTAATTTTATTTTAGCAGTACAACTGTGAAACCGTACGAGAAAAAACTTAAAAATTGAAAGATAAATTTATGTGATACAGGGTTTACCAGATGACGCGGGTTATTAGTCCCTAACAGGTTCAACCTAGGCCGACAGGATGACTGGAAAGTAAAAGCATGAACAACGCAATGGGTTTGAGAAAGAGCTAGCGCTTATCAAAAATATCATAGAGCAAACTAACCAATTACGAGATTTGTATGTTTAACAGGTCAGTTATTGCGTCCGTTAAGATACCTGAGTATATTATATTACGAGGCGACATTGCAAAGATTTTTTGCCCAATGGATCGTTTCTGATTCAGTGGTTTCTAAGGATATGAATTTTAGCATGCGGCATTTTGACGTTAAGATGACTATATCCAAATTGGACAACCATTGGACAACCATTAATTGAACGTGGGCAGTTTTTGTTGATACTGCAATGGAAACATAATTTGCAATTGCAAATTTGAAAAGTTGTATATATGCTTGTAGCTGAGTCTGAAATTAGAGCGCAAATTGTGAAGTGCCTGGTTGACATGACACGTTTCATTTAAAGTTATGTTACCGTTTATGTTCAGGGAGGAAATTTTTAGATTTCATTTTTATCCACAGAAATAAACTTTCCAGTAAGATCTTAGAAACAGAAAAAAATTTATAAGAGGGTGAATATTTGCCGAGAAATTGGGATATAAGCGATTTTCAACTGAAATAAAACTTCACTTTGATTGACAACGTATTGTTGTTTTCTGAATCTTTAATCTTCGCTTGGATAGGACACTTTCAAGAGTTAAAACTCCCAAAAGATTTGGTCAACTTCATTCAATTTGGCCAGATGCTGATCATGCCATTTCCATGCGTTTGAACGCAATCGAATTAAGGAAAATGCAACACGAGTTTTTAGCCTTTTGGGATCCTGACCTCGAAAAAAAAAAATTCCAAAATATGAAAATCGAATTGATTTGGAACGGTGTGGACCTTCAAGCTTCGACTGCGCGGTAAACTGGGGAATTCAACTTCTTGAAACACCAATGAAATATTTAAATAGCCAGTTTTATAAGCTTTAATTTACGGCGATATAGGGCTTTTGAGGATCTGTGATATAACATAGAGGCGCTACCTATACATCCATTAAACTGGTTGAGCCCTTGAAGGTACACTGTAGCCTTAAATAAAGTCACGTTACGTTGTGAACGGTCCAACATTTTGTGTCTGAACGATTAACGGTAATTATTGCCATTGGCACTTGTTTGGCAAAAACAAAGGAGTGCAAAATAGTCAGGCTAGTTTATGCGTAGTAGTGAGTCGAATTCGTCTTCACAAGTCCAAACAAAAGCCGTTCGTTGTTTATTGTGCTTAGGGAATTGTTCCGAGACTCGGCGAAGATGAATTTCAAATCGTCACAAAATTGTCGGCGTGTCAAATTAACGACACTAGAGGAGAGGGGTTTGGGAAGTTTCGGAAGGTTTACTATTATTGTTATTGACCCTAATCAAGAAACCTGGAAATGCTAAATTATTTTATACGATTTTGGATCAGTTGATAATAGCGCGCAGCACAACGCCGCAAAACAGTGAAGCTTCTATCGATGGTTTCACTTCAGGCCAAGAGTTGTTAATTTCAAAACTAACTTGTTACTCGTAAAGAAAAGGAAAGGAAAGAAAAGGGTTCGTTTATGAAAACTCGCGCTTTGGATTGGAAAAATCGCCCGACTAGACCGTTTGATTGAAAAGGATCAATGTGGTCGTTGTCATTTAGTCCAAAAACAAAAGCATCGGTTGCTAGCGCGGCCCTTAAAGAAAAGGTGTTAGTTTAAAACTATCACGCATTCACTCGCGACGCGAGGCTTTCGCCAAATATGCAAATTTCGAACTCGTGGATTCATCGGCTATTTTTGAAAAGAAAACTCAACGAGAATATTAAAGCCAAATAATTGAAATGTTGGTTCCTTAATTCCTACATCGGTACTATTTTATGTCCTTTTAACGGAGAAATTTGTGCAAATTAAAACAGTTCAATTCTTTAGCTCAAAATTTATAAATTGTCGAACATTTTGGGAAGCGGAATGGTAATTCCCTAATTTACGAACTGCTATAGGCTTTCCAAGGATACAAGCTGATCTATTTTTACCCTTTTAATGATGTACTTGCCCTTCCTTTTTCGCTTTTTAGCTATGTCAAACTTTCATTCGACCTTTTTGTAAACGGAAACGCTTTTTGTCGTCACAATTGAATCCCAAATTCTCAGTTAGGTAATGTCTTTCCTTGCAATACGATTTATTATTTCAATCCCTGATTTACAACAATAGTGATACTTTGAAATAAATTACACTAAACTACGGACTACGGTCATACTTCTAAAAGATCTCAATATTGATACCGCCATGAGCATTCTGACAAAGTCCCTTACTTAGTGTTGTACGTGACACAAAACCTCACGGGCAGTGGATAATATTAAAGATATTTGATATTTGATATCCAGTATAGATCAGCTCGAAATCGCAATTGGGGTAAGAAATGCGGCCTTAAAGCTGGGTTTCCTATGGAAAATTTGAAGTGGAATTGGACTCGGGACTCGGGACTGGAATCGGCCGCCTTCAGTTGAAATTCAATTCTTAATGTCCGTAAAGGACAGATATAGTAAGCCCATTAAAGTGCAACACCTAATTCGGTAATATGAATCTTAGAACGTTTAAGGAGATTGGATGCAACCAACCCAACAAAAATATTTAAGCAAGTACTTGACGGCAATGCAAACTTTTTTCTTAAAAGAAATGAAATATCTGAATTACATATTTTTTACTAATATCATATATTCTTCGTTATTATACATACAGTTTTCTTAAATTAAACCCTCATAATGCCTCCCCCTTAATGCAAAGTAGAATAAAATAATAACGATTTGACTTTGTTTGACAATTTTAACTTAACGTGGGCAGTTTTCGTCGATTCTACAATCCAAACAGCCACGCAGGCTAGAGGTGGCTGACATGGCATGTTTTTAAATAAAGTGACGTTATCGAAAAGGGCTAGCATATCGTGTTTGAGCAGTCTGCTAAATTCCCACGTTATTTTATGGCCCTTCAAAAGGTAAATTTGTGTAATCTAAATTAGCATAATCTGTTTGCCTTCTTTAGCTGAAAATGTATATACCATTAACTTCCAGGGAAGGCAATGTAATCCCGGTGGACCGTTTTCCCGTTAACTCGGTCATTCGGCCGTCCGTTTGCTCGGGCTTCCGTTTGTTCGTTCGTTTGCGTTTCTGATTTGTTCAGTTGTTCCTCCGCTTTCCCAGTTCTTCTTGCTATCCATGGGCATAAACATGTTATAAAGAATAAAATTTAACCATTTAAAGGCTGTATGAAAACATTACAAAGAAGGCTCCAATTCAAAAAACAAGCGTGAAATTGACATTTGGTGCTGTTTTTTCGGTCGTGCGGTCGCATCCAATATCTATATGGACAAAAGACTGAAAACTTCAATAAAAATTTTAATAAAGATGTACACATTTAACAGCCCATTTTCACACAAATGTCAACCGTGCAATTGGTTTCTTATGCTGATCGTTCGGTTATGGGGCTGAGTTGGCTTTTGGTTGTGTGGTTTGTTCATTTTGTCTGGTATAGATGGGGTATTTGTCTGATTATTCGGTTAGTCTCTCATCGGCCTTATGTTTACTCCTCTTTCCGTCTGTCTTTCCCTTCCCATATATCCGTATGGTTCAATTATCTTCACTAGTTCTACTAGTGACACGGTTTTCTTCAAATAAATGACCTTTCTACATGGGCTTAATCTTAAAAATTTTAAAAGCTATATTAAAACATCAGAAGGTTTCCCTTCGTGTTTTAATATTAAAGCTGCAATGCTATAGAGAGAGAGTTCATCTTTCTTTACCGATCTGACACATAAAGAAAATAAAGTGACGTTATCGAAACGGTCGAGCATTTTGCATTTAAACAGTCTAAATTCCCTGGTCATTTTATGGCCCCTTAAAAGGTAAATTTGCCGTAATCTAAAACAGCTTGATCTGATCGCATTTCTTAACTGAAATTGTATATAGCACAAACTTCCAGGGAACGCAATTATAAAATTAATCCCTTGAATTTCGAGCTGCTGATATTAGCTGGCCTTTTTCGCACTCTTAATGACGTATTTGTCCCTCCGAAAGGACAGATATAGGAAGCCCTTTAAGATGTCTACGCCAAGCCTGGCTCTGTCATATGAATCTCAGAACGTTTAAAGAGATTGGATGGGAAATAGTCTGAAACGCCACATTTTCAGGGGTGTCCAACTAGAATATTAGGGAGCTTAAGCAGCGACAACAGCAATGGCAACGAAAACATCACATGAAAAAATACCTTTATTTCATTTGTGCTACTTCGCGAATATTTTAACTCCCTCGACTTCTACAGAAACGGCGAACTATCCTGGAACCAAAATGGTAGAAGTGGCCTACAAGTTAAGAAATAAAATGACAAATTCACCGTCATGGGCTCTCGCTCTCCAAAAATCTAAGAATTTTGTCATTTCACGTTGTTGTTTTGCAGAGGACAGCAAAGAAATGTACCAAAATGTAAAACGCCCGTGCAGAGCGATTATTTTTGCTCATTACACCTTTTGTTTTGTGGCGTTGTCGTTGCCTCTCTGATATTCTCGTTGAATTCACCTGAAAATGTGGCGTTTCAGATTATTTGATTCTCTCAATCTCAACCAATCAACCATGTTGGCGTAGACACTTTACTACGCTTCCTATATCTAGATCCGTCCTTTCGCGGGGCAAATACGTCATTATCAGCAGCTCAAAGAATTACATTGCCTTCCCTGGAAGTTTATGCTATAAAAATTTTCTGCTTGAGAAGGCTGTTTAAGGTTACACAAATTTACCTTTTAAAAAGCCATAAAATAACGAGGGAATTAAGACTGTTCGAACGCTTAATGCTCGCCCTTTCCGATAACGTCACTTTATTTAAATCAAACATGCCTTGTCAACCAGCTCCAGCCTGCATGGCTGTTTCAATTGCAAAATCGACGAAAACTGCCCACGTTAAGTTAAGAGGAGCAAAGAGGTCCGATTTCGAATCGATCCACACTGGATATCAAATATCAAATATCTTAAATATTATCCACTCCCCGTGGGGTTTTCCGGGAATCAACACTGTGTTGGGGACTTTGCCAGAAGACTTGTGGCGGTATCAATAGTGTGTTCTTTTAGTAGTATGACCGTAGTTCGTAGTTAAGTGTAATTTATTTCGATGTATCACCACTGTTAAAAGTCAGATAGTTATAAAAACTCCTTTAAAGGATTGAACTAGTAAATTGTGTAGTAAGTACTGTCTTGAGCTTGGATCCAAAAGGCTTTTAGGGCTTCATACAGGGACACCAGCCAATATTGGAATGGCAGATGAGTTTCGGTTGAACCTCTTTTGGAAAAGACATTCCCTGCCTGAAAATTTCGGATTCAATTGTGATGAAAAACAAAGTTTTCATTTACAACAAGGTCAGATTTGGCTTGGTTCACAAAGGAAAAAAGGGCCAATACATCATTTAAAGAATGGAAAAAATATTAGGTTGTATTTTTTTGGAATTTAAGCGTACAGCAGTTGGTAAATTTGGGGATTAGCATTCCGCCGGCTTCCTAAATTATTCAGCAATTTCCAAATTTTAAGCTAAAGATATGAACTGTTTTAAGTTACGCAAATTTCCCCGTTAAAAGGACATAAAAATGTCCCAATGTGGGAATATAGGAATCAACATTTTAATTATTTCGCTTTAATATTCTCGTTGAGTTCCCTGTTTAAAAAGCCAGCCTGACTATTTTGCACTCCTTCGTTTTCCCAAACAAATGCAAATGGCGATAATTTCCGTTAACCGTTCAAACACAAAATGCTGGACCGTTCACAACGTAACGTGACTTTATTTAAGGCTACAGTGTACCTTGGAGGGTTCAACCAGTTTAATGGATGTATAGGTAGCGCCTCTATGTTAAATCACAGATCCTCAAAAGCCCTATATCGAATTAAAGCTTATAGAACTGGCTATTTAAATATTTCATTGGTGTTTCAAGAAATTTAATTCCCGAGTTTACCGCGCAGTGGAAGCTTCAGGGTCCACACCGTTCCAAATCAATTCGATTTTCATATTTTGGAATTTTTTTTCGAGGTCAAGATCCCAAAAGGCAAAATACTCGTGTTGGATTTTCCTTAATTCGATTGCGTTCAAACACATGGAAATGGCATGATCAGCATCTGGCCAAATTGAATGAAGTTGACCAAACCTTTTGGGAGTTTTAACTCTTGAAAGTGTCCTTTTCAAGCGAAGATTAAAGATTCAGAAAACAGCAATACGTTGTCAATCAAAGTGAAGTTTCATTTCAGTTGAAAATCGCTTATATCCCAATTTCTCGGCAAATATTCACCCTTTTATAAATTTTTGTTCTGTTTCTAAGATCTTACTGGAGAGTTTATTTCTATGAATAACAATGAAATCTAAAAATTACCTCCCTGAACATAAACGGTAAAGTAACTTTAAATGAAACGAAACGTGTCATGTCAACCACACACTTCACAATTTGCCCTTTAATTTCAGACTCAGCTGCAAGCATATATACAACTTTTCAAATTTGCAATTGCAAATTATGTTTCCATTGCAGAATTGACGAAAACTGCCCACGTTCAATTAATGGTTGTCCAATGGTTGTCCAATTTGTGATATAGTCATCTTAACTTTAAAATGCCGAGTGCTAAAATTCATATCCTTAGAAACCACTGAATCAGAAACGATCCATTCGGCAAATAAACTTTGTAATGTCGCCTCGTAATATAATATACTCAGGTATCTTAACGGACGCAATAACTGACTTGTTAAACATACAAATCTCGTAATTGGTTAGTTTGCTCTATGATATTTTTGATAAGCGCTAGCTCTTTCTAAAACCCATTGCGTTGTTCATGTTTTTACTTTCCAGTCATCCTGCCAGCCTAGGTTGAACCTGTTAGGGACTAAAAACCCGCGTCATCTGGTAGACCCAGTATCACATAGATTTATCTTTCAATTTCTAACTTTTTTCTCGTACGGTTTCAAAGTTATTCTGCTAAAATAAAGTTAAGATACCTACCCCACTAAAAAAGTAAGGGAAAATACTTTTTTAGCGATAATAATTTGATTCCTCAGTTACCAATGGCACATTTTTTAAAGAGACAAGGACATGTTTAGACTTAAGCAGTCAAAAAAATAAAAACATAAAACAAGAATTTTCTTAGTTAACAGGTTTGAATTGAATGGGAGCATGGTAAAAGTTTATGAGAGGCAATGTAATTCTTTATTGATATGAATTAAGTTAGTATGGTCTAAGCTTCCTCCGTGTTGTAAACTGGAACTCTTTCAGGGTATTTTTTTTCGCAGATTGCAGTAGAACTCACCTGCTCACAACACTCGAAAAACAATATTGGATTTTTTAATTCCAACAAAGTCACAAACTCACAAAGCAAACTAAAATTTAACGTTTGTCAAGTAAAAGGAATATCTCACAATTTAATCGTTATATATATTTGCGAAGTAAACGAAATCTCATTGACGCTATTAACATGATAAACCAGAAAAAAATAAAAAAAGTAGTTGATTTGTAAGGAGGATTACCTTTTTATAACGTGATAGATTTTTCAGTATAATTCTGTCTTTACATGCAGTTTAAAAATGTTCAATCTCATTTTATCTATTTGCCGTCTTATAGTAAAACGAGTTTCTTTGACGCTTTTAGACGTTAGCAGGTTCTAAAAAAGCTGTTCAAACAGTCTCTAAACTTCAAATATACTTTTCTTGAGCTGTTTGCCTTGAAATTTTCCCATAATCAGGTGTATTGGACATGTTATCCAACGATCGAGGGCCATCTGCTTCACGAATTTCTATAAAAGAGCAGCAAGAGTTTGGCGTTTGAAAGCTGATTCACTCGTGGTGGATATAGTTACGTCTTGTTTCATAGCTCGGCTTGCTGACAAGAAAACATGAGATTGATATTTGCATTAGCCTTCGTCCTTCTGGCGACCATGGTGTACGCAAAGCCTTTGTTTGAAGAAATGAGTGACGGTGAGAACAAAGACGGAGATGTTCAGCTAAACGATCCTGCTGAGCTCGAGAATGATGACGACAGCATCGACGAAAATGTTCATGATGCGCGTGCAAGAAGAGTACGTACCATTTTCATGTTTTTGTTTTTTGTTTTTTTTCTTTCTCTCTCTTATAAAAGAACGATTAGGTCGGTAATTCGGTTATTTTTCTTTAACGAAGTTCCTACCAGGCCACCTTTAAGATTCAACCCAAAAGGGAACAACCTGTGATTAAACCAAATACTAGCTTTGAGACCGTCCGTCAGCTTGCTTTCATCTGGGATGATAACGTAACTGAATAGCAATGATAAGAATTCCTGGTTTACAAACGACATTGATTGAAAGGCTGGCATTAGGAAAAAAAAGGGAGCTTCTGATAGCCAATTTTCGACCTGCTATGTACACAAATACAGATTAATAGACTGTTACATATATAGTGAAGTTAGTAGAAACTTGAAATAGTAGGTTTGAACGGGTATTTCACTGGAACCCGTTATTGATGACGGTTTGGATCCAGTTCAAGCTTCACTTTTTTGTAAGTTGTTCTCTTTGCAACTTTTAAGTTAACAACTTTTAACAGACATGTAATTTATAAACACATTTCACTAGCAGTTCGTATTTGCTACATGTACAAGAGAACATCCACTTGGCTGGAAGAAACTTGACAACTTTAAAGAAGATTAAAGAATGCCGCAATTGTTCTATAAGTCACTCCACTGTTTGGCATCTGACTATCTTTGTTCCAAATTTACTAACCTTAGCTTTGTCTCCAGTTACTTTCTAAGAGTTATTAGTGGTAAACTTGCTACCCCAGTCACCTTGACCGTTACCCTGCTCGAATTTCACGAAGGAAAGATTCAGTTTCGCTGGGACAATTCTTTGGAGAAAACTTCCCGTCAAGTCTCACATTTTACCATTCATAGAGCAGTTTTAGACATGATTTTAATCTTTAGGTATAGAAATAGCCGTTTTACGATAGAAAAAAGAAAAGTAGTTCAGTTTACTCTAAATAAAGAACTGATGAGTTGACCGTGTATAAACAAGGTAATTTATTCGTTCGTTCGTTTGTTTGTTCTTTCGTTCATTAATTTATTCGTCCTCTATTGCTTTCTGTAATAACTCATTTTACCTAGTATAATTATTTTAATTACTGTACATATTCTAATCTGCATACATTCCCTTCCAGTTTTTCTTGTTTATTAGTCCGTTAACATTTTCTTTCTTTAACTGTGCTACATGACTGTCGAAGCGAGGCACTGAAATACCTCGTAAGTTTATCACGAGTAATCCATATCTATTTACCCATGTACCTACAACAAAGCCTTTTTTCTACCCGTATAAACTCAATTACAATTTTACTTCTTTTCTGTTTTTCATTTAGGGTTGCAAAAGGAGGTTTGCATTCTGTGTGGCAAGGGGCAAGAGCAAAAGAGGGTGCCTCAAAAGTTTGATTAGATGTCGCCGTGGCCGTGAGCTCGAGAATGATGACGACAGCATCGACGAAAATGTTTATGATGCGCGTGCAAGAAGAGTACGTACCAATTTTTGTTTTTTTTTTTTTGTTCTCTCTCTCTCTCTCTCTCTCTCTCTCTTATAAAAGAACGATTAGGTCGTTAATTTGGTTATTTTCCTTTAACGAAGTTCCTACCAGGCCACCATTAAGATTCGACCCAAAAGGGAATAACCTTTGATTGAACCAAATACTAGCTTTGAGACCGTCCGTCAGTTTGCTTTCATCTGGGATGATAACGTACTGAATAGCAATGATAATAATTTCTGGTTTACAAACGACATTGATTGAAAGGCTGGCATTAGGAAAAAAAGGGGGTTCTGATAGCCAATATTCGACCTGCTATGTACACAAGTACAGATTAATAGACTGTTACATATATAGTGAAGTTAGTAGAACCTTGGAATAGTAGGTTTGAACGGGTATTTCACTGGAACCCGTTATTGATGACGGTTTGGATCCAGTTCAAGCTTCACCTTTTTGTAAGTTGTTCTCTTTGCAACTTGTAAGTTAACAACTTTTACCACTGTTATGGAATTCATAAAGACATTTCACTAGCAGTTCGTATTTGCGACAAGAGATAATCCACTTGGCTGGAAGAAACTTGACAACTCCAAAGAAGATTAAAGAATGCCGCAATGGTTCTATAAGTCACTCCACTGTTTGGCATCTGACTATCTTTGTTCCAAATTTACTAATCTTAGCTTTGTCTCGAGTTACTTTCTAAGAGATATTAGTGGTAAACTTGCTACCCCAGCCACCTTGCCGGTTACCCTGCTCGAATTTCATGAAGGAAAGATTCAGTTTCGCTGGGACAGTTCTTTGGAGAGAACTTCCTGTCAAATGTCACATTTCACCGTTCATATAGCAGTTTTAGACATAATTTCAATCTTAAGGTATAGAAATAGCTGTTTTACGATAGAAAAAAGAAAAGTAGTTCAATTTAGTCTAAATAAAGAAGTGATGAGTTGACTGTGAATAAATAAGGTAATTTATTCGTTCGCTCATTCATTCGTTCGTCCTCTATTGGTTTCTGTATTTATTCATTTTACTTAGTATAATTATTTTAATTACTGTACAACTTCTAATCCGCATACATTCCCTAGCAGTTTTTCTTGTTTGTTACTCTGTTAACATTTTCTTTTCTTTTATCGTGCTAAATGATTGTCGTAGCCAGGCACTGAAAAACCGCGTTAGTTTATCACGAGGTATCCATATTCATTTACCCATGTACCTACAACAAAGCCTTTTTTCTACCCGTACAGACTCAATTACGATTTTACTTCTGTTCTGTTTTTCATTTAGGGATGCAAAAGGAGGTTGGCACTATGTTTGGCAACGAGCGTGACCAAAGTAAGGTGCGCCCTAAAGTTCCGTAGATGTCGCAAGGGCCTTGAGCTGGAGATCTAAAATGGTTTTTTAGTCCTGTTGCAAGAAATATCAGCGTGTTCTTCTAGAAAATTATTAGACTGTCGAGCTGACGCTGTGTTACGCCTTAGATTGATAACTGATAAATAAATCTGCCTAATACAACTGAATACTGTTGAGTTATTTTTGAGAGTTAAACCTGCTATTCGGGTCATGGTGATACATACAGGCGGAGCGCTAGCGAAATTAAACCCAGCTTCTGCAGCATGAGGCAGTTATACTAGGAACTTGATGATATCGTCGTTAAATAGATTCTAAAAGTTATATCTCACCTCAACTCACCTCACCCCTTACCCCCATTCCCACCTCACCACCCTCCCGAGGGGTGCTTGTCCATCGTACGGTTACCTCCAGCATTTGGTCACCTAATTACACACCTGGCCGCGGTTGTTCATAGATCGTACAATTTTATCCAGTGGATAAAGCGCTTTCCATCGTATAAAATGTATATTAAATTAGAGGACAATCTATTCGCTGGATGGTGACTTATGCACTGGACATATAAAGTTATCCACACTCTTTGAACAACCGAGGCTTGGAAGAAGAGATACTAATTAACTGGAGTAAATTCCTTGTCTGAAAAAACAACACGTGAATTCCGAAGGCAACGAAGGCAATTTGACTGGAGTAGGTTTGACCATGAAGAGATTAAGTTTAAATCGATGGTGAAAAAATAATCCGTAATAATTAATTTCCTGTTCTTGTGCGGCGACTTTCCCGGTTCCAATGTTGGATTGCCAGGGAGAAAATTCGTGACAAATCCCAGTTGAAAACCAATAGGCCATTTCCGAGTATGAACCTCATTATGAAAGCGATGCTAACTGCAAACGCTTTTTATATGGGAATGCTTGCCAGTTTTTTTTCATCCGGGATGACATCTAACATCGATGATGAATTCGTGGTTTACAGGGAAATTTAAGATGAGAAAGCTTCCAAAAGTAGAACTGATCAGGATGTTCGTTGTGTTGTTGGGATAACGTAACACTTGAGATACAACTGAACCTCGCCGGTGTTCTATCTCTTATTTTTCACTGTTAATCGGAAAAAGAAACTCATTCTTTCTCAGAAAAATGGCGAGTCTATAACCTTGGCTGATTTATGTTTAATAATTGCCGACAAGAGCCCGACGAAACTACTCGAACCAAATGGAACGTTTTATTAATCGAACATAATCGAACGATTGGGTTCGATTAAGTTCGGTAATCGAAGACAATCGAACTCTCACAAAAAAAAAAAAGGAAATTGGGGGCAATCGGACCCAATCGAACTTTGATTGAGTTCGATTAGGTTCGATGGTCGAAGATGGTATACATTCAATTAAAAATGGGCGTTATAAAGGAAAATTGCTCGTGTTTTGTTACTGATGTGGCGGCTTCTTAGTTTACCTCACGTTATCTTGTACCGTTCCAAGAACAGATTGTTCCGATCAAATGTTGTGTTGTAAAAAAAACACTCAGTGGAATAATGAACAACAACAAAACCTTATACAGATGAATCAGCTTTGTTTTAGCTCATTAATTGCATACAGAAACTGAATACAAGCAAAACAACCAAGCGAGAGCCATACTTACAAGTTATTGTGCTACATTTCGACGATCGCAGTACAAACCTAGAAATCCGTACGCTCACGTGGCGAGAAGAAATAAGCCTACACATTCTTAGTCAGCGGTAACTATTTCATGTAGCGAATACGAAATGAAACTTGCATAGTGACAGCATTTTGCTGTTCCAATCTTTCCAAGATGGCGGACAACAAGATCGTTGTCGAGATGGCAACTTTTATGACCATGTTACAACGTGTTGACTGCCCAGCCTCTTCCCTCTTCTGAAAAATCTTTCCAACCCAAAATCTATTTTTTTTCTTTGCCTTCTCCGTCTAATTAGCACAAGGACAAAAAATAACAAGCTTTGACCATGAATCGGCGTTTCATTGCCGTCATGTTGAACAAATCTGATGCTAATGGGAGAGCGACGCGTGATTAACTTAACCGATTTCTTTATCCAACTGCTCAGGACGAACCGTCTTAGGGTTTTTTCCCAAGACCATTTTCATCACACCAGTTCTCAAAAACCATCACCCAGTTAATTGTGCTCTTTCGCGTATTTGGGTTTTCTGTAGCGGCCTTTAATGCCGTAACCTAATTAAAAATAGCAGAGAGAAGAACTTGAAAAAATGTGAAACTTGAACTGGATTCGAACCATCATCAATGATGGGGTTCCGGTGAAATGCCTGTTCAAACTTACTATTTTAAGGTACTATTAGTAATATTTGCCGGTAGAATGCCAACGAGAGTAAAAACTGTCACAGTTGTGTGCCGTACAAAACATTTTTTAAACCGAATCACTGTTAATAAAGCATTGCAAAACTCTCATGCTATTCTTTGTTGTTTAGAATGTCTATAAGAACTAAACTTCTGAGGTGGATTAGTGGTCAAACATCTGCGGCCCTTGCATCTAACCTGTTTGAGTTTATACAACCTATGTCACTGCATGAGATTATAAAGGAAAATACAGAGAGATGTAAAGAATCGACCATAAGAGAACACAGAAAAAATCTGAGCCCCAGATGGGATTCGTACCCACGACCCTCCGTGTTCTAGATCGGATGCTCTAACCTCTGAGCTACTAAGGACTCGTTGTCGAGTAAGGGTCATTTTTGTGGGTTGGAGTTAAGCCTTAATGTGTTGCAAATATAAAGCTGGTATCTCACCATACCTTACTTATTGCCACCTCACCTGGCACTTCTGCAAGGCAAGTGATAGGAGAAAGCTTGAACGCAAACAAGAAAGAGGACTCAGGGCAGTTTTTAAGGACAAACATTCTAGGTATGAGAAAGTACTGGCAAAAGCAGACATACCATCGTTATACAACAGACGATTGCAGGACATTGCCATCTTCATGTATAAGATTAAGCATGAATTACTGCCACAGAGACTTTGTAATCTTTTCCAATTAGACAGTGGTTCGTATTACTTAAGGAAGCGAGAATTTGTTCAACCTCGATTCTCTTCGGTGACATATGGAAAACACTTACTTCGTTACCTAGGGCCTAAACTGTGGAATGATCTCACTCCTAGAATAAGATATTAACCCTCTCTGAAGCAATTCAAAAGAGTCATACGTAATCAGGACCTTACTGCCCTAGCAGCAAATGTCAGTAACTGTCGAGGCTGCAACCTATGCCGAGAATGACTAGGGTTTACATGATTTTTTGCGATTGATATATGAAATTTTATTAATATGGTTTATGATATGTAAATTTTAATTCATTTTTTAGAATTTTCTAGAATTTAGTTAGGTGTCCACTATTAGTAGAGGGGACTTCTCCCTTCTGCTACATTTCTTGACACGTTAATAAAGTTATTATTATTATTATTATTATTATTATTATTATTATTATTATTATTATTGTGATGGACTGCGTGATCGCGTGATGCGGTTTGTAAGTCCAACCCACAAAAATGACCCTTGCTCGCCAACAAGTCCTCAGTAGCTCAGAGGTTAGAGCATCCGATCTAGAACACGGAGGGTCGTGGCTTCGAATCCCATCTGGGGCTCAGATTTTTTCTGTGTCCTCTTATGGTCGATTCTTTACATCTCCCTGCATTTTCCTTTATGAGTTTATACAAAAACCAAAATATACAGCTTTAATGTGTACAAGAATAGCTGTCAACCTAAAAATAACAGAATTTTACAATAAAAATGAGCTTTTCAATCCAATTTATTGAATCAATGAACCACAGGTACGGTATTTAAAAGAAAATAGAAGAGTGGCACAAAGCTAAGTTGCAATTGACTTGAAATATTTCTCCTGTATTCAAACATCTCCAATGTGCATCTCCCTCAAACAGAATTTAAAAATCAACAAAACAAAAAACACTCAATTTGACTAGAAAACAATGAAATCTAAAATATTGTGTAAATCCCTGCAAAAAAGGATTTGTTTTGGTCCGCAGTGTACCAGTTTGGAATGATATCTTTATTGTGTATATTATATTACCGACCACATGAATTCACATAACGACACTGGCCTACTATATTACGTATTAACTTAAAATATTCACCCTTCACCGAGACTTTATTTCATTGATTTGTTTCATTATTGTTTTAAGCCTTCGACTGAATAACAATGGTTGCCAAGACTAAATAATTACTTATTCATAAAACCATTCAGTCGTAAAATCATTTACAATTGCCGCGCATTTTAAAACCGAGTGTACCAGCTGGTTCATTTAAACAGCCGACCAGATCGCGCAATGAATACAAACATGGAAAACGTCAGTGATCGGGAGCTCTTTTCAGAGCTCTTTGACAACCCGATCAATCCGTTACTTTTTCACATGGTACCTCCATTTGCAGACGAAAATGACCCGATGTACTATCTTCAGCTGAACGGGGAGGTAGCGTACAAATGACGAGAAGTCTACTGGCAGCCACGAACAGTATTTCAATTACTCCAACGGAGCATCTTGCCTCTTGGGTACCAACTCATAGCATCTGCTGAAGAGCGAGTTGGGAGAGCAATCGGCACAAGCATAAGGCGATTTTGGATGAAAATTCAAACCACCAAGAACGGAAAAAAGAGAAAACGCTTGAAAGCAGAGACTTGGTTGAAACTGGCCATAAAACCAGAGGAGGTCGAGCGAACTCCGAACGATGTTTTAGCGGATGGCAGGAATGTGGAAGAGGAAGCGGCTAGTTTGTACGAGGAGATGAAAGAAAAACTTCAACACAGTGGCAAAGACTTCACCGATGTCGGCATTAGACAGAAATACAGACATTTGAAGGAAATAAAGTAAGTAGACGTTTAATCTTAAAACCAATATAAACAGTAACCAAGTAATTAATTCCGTTACCAAGGACAGCTCTAAAATGCTTATGACACGTAAATGCAGTGCTTCAAGGGACTTAGTTTTTATATCTCAATGCTTACACTGTATTCTTTTTTTTGTCCGGAAGAAATAAAGCTCAAGACGCACTGTGGTTTGGGGAAACATATGGCCTAATCCCCCAGTCATTAATGCTCCAAGACAGAAATGGAATGGCCCATGAGATAAACTTGACTCAAACAGGTAAACTAACTTTTCCATTTAGTATTATGCATACAAACAACTAGAAAATGATTCAGCAAATCCAGGTTTAACTGTTTTATCTTCTCTCACTTGATAGATGGTGCTGAAAAAGAAAATACTCTTGCCAGTGAAGGAAGCTCAGAATGCCATAGGGACGAGCAAGAACATCAGGCAGAAAGTTCTAAAGGTGAGTCAACCGGATAGCAACAGGGCAATGGCAGACAGGGTGCAAAGAAAGTCAGCTTTACAGTGGCTAGCATGTACTAGCCCGAAAGTCATTTTAACTAGCCTGAAAAAAAAATGTCAACTGGTAATTAAATGATGGAGTAAAGGATTAAGGTGAAACAATCAGGAAGAAGTTCCAAAAAACTTGCAATAACTTGTTTTTCCTGAACACGATATAACACATCTAACTGACTAGTTAACCTCTTAAGAAAATTTCAAAATTCTCTAGTCCTGGGCTAGAGGACATGACTTTCTTTGCATGCTGGCAGAACCTCCAAATTTTTAAATTTCTTAATAAACAGGAACAATCAATAACAATCATTGATACTGACTTTGATATCAGTTTAATCAGTCATCATAAATTGTACATGTCTTCATTTTTACTATTTATCCCTTGTGATGAACATCATCCTTGATAGTACATTGATGGCTGCCATTTTGTTTAACCACAGCAAGGAAGGCTCAATCTTTTCACACCCTTCCAGAAGAAGAGAAAAACAAAGTGAAGTCCATCCTGTATATCATGGATAAATTTTCAGTGTCGATACAAGCGTATCATGAATTGTCGCAACAACAGCCAACACTACCAAGATCATATCTGATTGAGGCCTGCCAGCAGTCCCTTGATGATAAATGGGATGTAACAAGGACACCTGGAGAGTGCCCAGGAGCAGAACTCCCATTCAAGGCTCTATTGGAAAAGGAATTAAGAAAATATGTAAGTACAAAGGACAATTTGCTAGGTATACATTATCTTAAACACACTATTAGCTAGCACTTTTAACTTTAGTTTTGAATAATCCCTGATATATATTTTTTAAATTTTGTCTCATAATTACAGCTTACTAACACACATGATGAAGAAACAACGGTAAAGGTCAAGATATCAGGGGATGGGGCCAGGATGTCACACTCGAGTTCGCTGTTTGTCTGTTCATTTTCACTGCTTGAGGAAGGCCAGCATATGCTGTCCAGTTCAGGTATCCTCAACAAATATAATAATATTATAGATATTGCGATGTGTACTCTATGGAGTATTGACATTTGGTGACTTTGCAAAAGAAAATGGTTCTCAAAAACAACATGATGCTTTTGAAAGACATCATTTAGAATAGTTCAAACATGTTTCGGATGAGCATCAATGATCCATTGTCAGTGTTACAATAAATATCAATCGATTAAATTATTGTTTTCTTTTAAGCACCTTTCACTTCGTAAAATACTGCCTAAAGTATTTATTTTAACTGACCAAATCAGTATCACTTATGATTATTTGAGATGTCATCCTCATTTTTTTTTTTAATTAAGGGAACCACACCATTGCTGTAGTCAAGGGACCTGAAGACCATGGCACATTATCAGATGGTCTCAAGAATGTGATTGATGCTGTAAACACCCTCATAGATGATGGCTACATGATCATTGATGGAAGAAGAGTAAACTTACATTTCCATTTGGGAGGGGATTACAAGGTATGTAATCCTAGTTATTGCTATGACAAATTCATTACAACCAGAAGTGGTCCCCCTTAGTTAAGCATTTTTTAAATAAAACATGCATGTATTTTGTTTCTTTCAAACAGTTCCTGTTACTTGCAATGGGCATGAAAGGGGCAACGTCAAACAATTCCTGCATTTGGTGCTTGATCCACAAAAAAGACAAGTAGGTGTGTCAAAGAACAAGTTCCATGTGAAAACGTTTAGAAAGTATACTTAACATATATAATATATGAACAAATTATTAACTATTCTGTGGAGATTTTAAATAGCCATTATTGTCTTTACAGGTGTAAGATGTCCGTGGATTATTTGCACTACAACTCTCAAGGAATGAAAAGACAATTTGGACCAAACTGGCACAAAGATCCAGGATGTGGACACCAACCCCTGTTTAAAATCCCCCTTGAAGATATCGTCATTGATGAACTGCACCTAATGCTCCGAGTAACTGACCGGCTGGAGAAAGGCATAATATTTGAGGTCATTGACTGGGATGAGGTATGTATAAAGTACCATATTATGGCAGATTCATGCTACCATAACGTGTCCTGAAAACAACCATATAAAAATTTGTTATCATTAAAACATTAGTATCAGAAATATCACGTTCTTGTAGTTGGACTGGCTGACCTGAATATATCATATCAACTGTTTTTGGATCTCGACTGTATAAACAGATTTCACAAACAGACGTTACTTTACCATCATAATAAAATTGCCGATACGCTCTTCTTTTTTTTGCAACTATGACATTTGGTTAACTGATTTATTCTTTTTATAATACCTTTATATGGCTTTTTACCTTTTTGAGTTGATTTTATGACTGACTTTATATGTTTTTCGGCTTTGGTTGAAAATTCTATGATATAAATATTTTCCATTTCTTTATACTATTAAATATTAATATCTCTTTAAGCCATTTCGGAAAAAAGTTTGTATATCCGTATAGATCGTTTTTACGTGACGTCACGCATTGGCCAGCCGCCATATTGGTGTACCACTTTTGATTGCGTAATGCGGCATTGGTAGGTCACAACTGCAATTTCCACCAGTAAAAATGGATTTAAACAAAAGCGAATCAAGCTCCGAGGATAATTCGAAGGTTGCCTATTCTTTTCCGATTTCTGAAAATGCAAAGAAGCTGGATTTGCCGGTCAGAGATCGATAATTGCAGAAAATATCCACAATCGGAATCGATCCAGTGAAAGCACTTTCAGCCTGACTGTTTACCTCCGGTTGAATCCACAGATATCCTGTGCTATCTCGTTTTGGAGACAAGCTTCTACACTCATTATTTGACATCTGCTGCTACTTTTTTTTAATCCACAGTGCATTCTTTTCCGAATTCAGCGATAGTTTAATCTTTTCCTTTTTGACGTTGCGCGCAGTGTAATTTAACGCAAATTGCGCTCCGCGTTCACAAGCTGTTGCATTCATTTGCCTCTATCTCTCTTATTATTTGTGCTATGGTGCTACTTATTTTTAATGGATAGTGTATTCTAATCCAAATTCAACGAAAGTTTAAGCTTTTTTATACGATTTATAGTTTTTGAGTTTTCACTTAGCGCGCACAAGTCATTGACAATTTCCGGTGTGTAATTTAACGAAAATTGGGTTACGCGTTCACAAGCGGTTGCATTCATTTGCCTCTATCTCTCTCATTATTTGTTCTATGCTGTTCATTTTACTTTTAATGGACATTGCATTCTTTTTCAAATTCAGCGAAAGTTTAAGCTTCTTCATACAATATATAGTTTTTGAGTTTTAACTCAGCGCGCACAAGAATTGAATTTTTCCGGTGTGTAATTTAACGAAAATTAGGTTACGCGTTCACAAGCGAAACTTTCTTGTGTTCCAAATGTAATGGTGGAACCCAGTCAATATTAAATTTATGCCAGCTTTAAGCCGCTCTTCCTGAAACGAAGAGCAAACACGATCGTGCTCTAAGATCTCTTCGGTGAGGTCGTCACGACTTATCGCTGAAATCCAGTGCGATCATCTCTCCTCTGACAATTCTTGAGCTTTTTCACCTTGATTTGTAACGATGGAAGGCACCCTTGCAAAGTATATCCCTTTATCTCGTCCACTTTTCCTGCTACAGCCAACAATCAGACACAAACAGGCTGACAAAACCATGTCCTTCGCAAGCGCCGCTACTAGTTTGTTTACAATTTTGGTACACCAATATGGCGGCGTAGCAACGGTAGTCAAGGATTTCGTCACATGAGTGAAAGCGATCCATACAGCTTGGTTTCACTTTCTCGAAAATGATGAAATACAACAGGGGCTTTCCCGCTGACTGATCTGAAATATGCTCTATTGTGTTCAAGGTCATGAGACAATCGTATGATTTTTTAGTCAATCATAATTGACGATCTTTTGGTAAACAGGCCTGTTTGAAGCTATTTAAAGTATGGCAAACACAAGTGGATATTCCTTACAGCTTGCAAAGCAAAACGTACATCACGAAAGGAAGCATAGCCATTTTTTGTCCGCTCGCAACACAAGTTGCCCGAACTCGCGTAGTGGGACGATGACCCGGCTCTGAGTGCAAGCGGAATTGGGTTATAGGCAGCCGTTGAGAATTTAAACGCGTTATAAGACTTTGTATGGGAAATAAACTTCTGTCGATTCTGAAGCTTAAATAACGCTAAATTTAGCTTTTATTCAAAAAAATGAATGAAACCGAATCACCTCCGGTGTATTCTTGCGCGTTTGGGGATTATTTTACCGTTTCGGGCATTCTTTGAAATCACTGTCATTCCCTTTATAGGACGGTGCTCGCAAGGGACTAGAATCTTAAACTCTGCTATCAACTATCGTAGGCTTATGTCAACGTACACGACATCTTCATGCCTCTACTCAAACCTGCCCGTCTAACTTCAAATGATAGATGTCTTTCGCTTTCGCTTTTTCACTAAATATACTTGACATGTTAAAACGTAACGGCCGCGCCACAAAAGTATATGAATGACCTTTGTAACAGCAACGATCTGACCGCAAAAATGTAACGTAAACAACGAGTTCCTTGTATCAGTTTACGAGTCACGCAATGTTCTGTGACATTTTTTTTCCCTCTTAGCTTCAAATAAAAGCTGTGTAAAACCGGAGAAGATAACTAGACCTAGAGGGGTCAAATAACTGTTAAGCCCGAAGATCTCTGAGACAATTTGGAGAGATTTGCAAGCAATCGATCACGTCCTATGACGCACTACCGGACTCTTGACAGGTTGCTGTCGCGTGGTTCAAACTAATCTTCTTGTCTTTCAATTTAAATTATCCTAAGCGCCAAGTTGGTTTAATCTCCGTTTTGGTGTTGATTTTATTCGAAAAAGCTGAAAGGCATGGACCCTTCATGTTGTTTGGTGGAAAAGGTGCTGAGCTAAAGTATTGCCTCGATGAGACAGGAGACAATTAACATTTGGGGCGGCATTTATCATGGCTACTGGCAAAGTGCTGTTATACTCAGCTCACGCTGGCGTTTTACGCCGTGCTCAAGGTAATTATAAAGTTTCTTTTCATTGTATCAACTTATTTTACCTTGTAAAGCTAGCGCTTGTAAATCGCACTTGATGTACCTAGACCACCTAAACGATAAAGAACATGATTTCCCGCGTTAACCGCGTTTACCGAGGCAGTTATTCCCATTCAAATCGGGCGCGTCAATGAAGATTTTACATTTCCTGCTTCTGACATGGTTGTGATATTTCTAGGCCATCTTTCCTAAGCTGCAACAAACCTTTTCGATGAACCCTCGTCATGAATTCATTTTGTTTCAAGTAAAACATATGCATATATCATAGGCGTCCGTGTCCTAATTGCATGACCAAACATTTGTAAATGTGTTGTCATATGCAAGACACGAAAGCCCACTTCATAAACATAGTCACTTTGTTTTTCCTCTGCACAGAAGATTTAGCGCCTTAGATTTACATATTTTTATTGATAAATTGATGAGAGTGTTATCATTTTTAGGAAATGGGATGCTAGCAGGCTTGAAGCTGAAGAGGACCAGCATCTTCATCGGGCAAACAGGAGGAACGAACAAAAGTGAAGTTGTTGAAAATCTGATAGAGAAAGCTCGTTTGTCCGAAGGCTCCCAGTAACAGGCTGTCTTTCTGTTTTCATTGACATGCAATATGTTACTGTGAAGTAAAATAATCCTAGAGCAAGTGTTGAGAGGACCCGAAATTCGAGTATATCATACCGAGAGTCTAAGTAATCGTTTTTTCCTCGAATAGGTGTTGGGAGGGTAAGGGTCTGCAATTCAGAAAACATTTTATTTTATTAGATAGAGGTGATCTCTTTCCCTCCTATAAGTGAACCCATAAGTTTGATTATGTTTGATTAATAAAACGTTTGATTTAGTTCGAGTAGTTTCGCCGGGCTCTTGTCGGCAATTATTAAACGTGAATCAACCAAGGTTATAGACTCGCCATTTTCCTGAGAAAGAATGAGTTTCTTTTTCCGATTAACAGCTGAAAAATAAGAGATAGAACCCCAGCGAGGTTCAGTTGTATCTCAAGTGTTGTCCCAATAACACAACCAACACTCTGATCAGTTCTCCTTTGGAAGCTTTCTCATCTTAAATTTCCCTGTAAACCACAAATTCATCATCGATGTTAGTTGTGTTATCCTGGATGAAAGAAAACGGGCAGGCATTTCTATATGAAAAACTTTTGCACTTAGCCTCGCTTTCATAATGAGGCTCACACGGAAACTCGGAAATGGCCTGTTGGTTTTTAACTAGGATTTATCATAAATTTTCTCCCTGGCAATCCAACATTGGAACCGGGAAAGTCGCCGCACAGGAACGGGTAATAAATTATTACGGATCTTTATTACACCATCGATATAAACTGAATCACTTCATGGTCAAACCTACTTCAGTCAAATTGCCTTCGTTGCTTTCGGAATTGACGTGTTGTTTTTTCAGACAAGGAATTTACTCCAGTTAATTAGTATCTCTTCTTCCAAGCCTCGGTTGTTCAAAGAGTGTGGATAACTTTATATGTCCAGTGCATAAGTCACCATCCAGCGAATAGATTGTCCTCCAATTTAATGTACATTTTATACGATAGAAAGCGCTTTATCCACTGGATAAAATTATACGATCTATGAACAACCGAGGCCAGGTGTGTAATTGGGTGACCAAATGGTAGAGGTCAACATACAATGGACAAGCACCCCTCGGGAGGGTGGTAAGGTGGGAATAGGGGTAAGAGGTGAGGTGAGGTTGAGGTGAGATATAACTTTTAGTATCTATTTAACGACGATATCATCAAGTTCCTAGCATAACTTCCTCATGCTAACAGCATTTAGTTGTATTAAGCAGATTTAATTTATCAGGTATCAATCTAAGGCGTAACACAACGTCAGCTTGACAGTCGAATAATTTTCACGCAGATAACGCAGATATTTCTTGCAACAGGACTACAAGACCATTTCAGATCTCCAGCTCACGCCCACGGCGACATCTACGGAACTTTATGAAGCACCTTACTTTGGTCACGCTCGTTGCCAAACAGAGGGCCAACCTCCTTTTGCATCCAGTCTAAATGAAAAACAGAAAAGAAGTAAAATTGTAATTGAGTCCGTACGTGTAAAAAAAAGGCTTTGTTGTAGGTACATATGTAAATGAATATGGATAACTCGTGGTAAACTAACGCGGTATTTCAGTGTCTGGCTTGGGCAATCATTTAGCACGGTAAAAAAAAGAAAATGTTAACAGACTAATAAACAGAAAAGACTGCTAGGGAATGTATGCGGATTAGAATATGTACAGTAACCAAAATAATTATACTAGGTAAAATGAATTATTACAGAAACCAATAGAGGACCAATGAATGAATGAATGAAAGGAGGAACGAACGAACGAATAAATTACCTTATTTATACACGGTCAACTTATCAGTTCTTTATTTAGACTAAATTGAAATACTTTTCTTTTTTCTATCGGAAAACAGCTATTTTTATACCTAAAGATTAAAATTATGTCTGAAACTGCTATAATTGAATGGCGAAATGTGAGACTTCACGGGAAGTTTTCTCCAAAGAATTGTCCCAGCGAAACTGAACCTTTCCTTCATGAATTCGAGCAGGGTAACGGGCAAGAAAGCTGGGGTAGCAAGTTTACCACTAATATCTCTTAGAACGTAACTGAAGACATAGCTACGGTTAGTAAATTTGAAACAAAGATAGTCAGATGCCAAACAGTGGCGTGACTTATAGAACCATTGCGGCATTATTTAATCTTCTTATGAGTTGTCAAGTTTGTTCCAGCCAAGTGGATTATCTTTTGTAGCAAATACGAACTGCTAGTGAAATGTGTTTATAAATTCCATGTCAGTGTTAAAAGTTGTTAACTTAAAAGTTGAAAAGAGAACAACTTACAAAAAAGTGAAGCCTGAACTAGATTCGAACCATCATCAATGACAGGTTCCAGTGAAATACCCGTTCAAAACTATTATATCAAGGTTCTACTAACTTCACTATATATGTAACACTCTATTAATCTGTACTTGTGTACATAGCAGGTCTAATATTGGCTATCAGAAACTGCCTTTTTTTTCCTAATGCCAGCCTTACAATCAATGTCGTTTGTAAAGAAGGAATTCTTATCATTGCTATTCAGTTACGTTATCATCCCAGATTTAAGCAAATTGACGGACGGTCTCAAAGCTAGTATTTGGTTCAATCAAAGGTTATTCCCTTCTGGGTCGAATCTTAATAATGGCCTGGTA